>NW_017973161.1:0-34464 GCF_001876935.1 Asparagus officinalis | reverse complement strand
GGCTAAGGAGCAACCTTTGCAGCCTCCAACCAAAATTCAACCTCCGGCGAACCAAGCTAAGTCGCCGAGGATTCCCATAGCTACTCCGGGAGATTATGCAGAATCTTCCCGAAGGAGAAAGCCAGTCTTGGAGCGCCTCGGTCCAATTCCCGATGAGCGAAGCAAAGCTCCGATCCAAGAACGTTTGGGCCCACTAAGAAAACCCCGAACGAATCAACACGCTGGGGGTCGCCGCCACCTCCAACATGACAAGGAGCTCAAGGCAACTGCGCGCGCTAATTTGCGCATTGAGGTCCAAGAGCCCGCTGAGAATTCACGCCCAAAAAGGCATGTCTCAAGGCGCGTGACTCTTGAAAGTCCAAGGAAGGCAATTCGCCCTCAGATGGAAACATTATCATCTGATAGTGATAATGTTATACCTGAGAAATCGTGCCAACACACGATAGGTTGCTCTGACTTTCAAACTGACGAGCTGTACTATCGTGCGGGGGGTACGAGCAAAGCCAGAAAGAGAAGTCCTCGAAGGCTAGAAACTCAGTGCCCTTGTTCAAAGCTCATTCGGGCGGTACTGTCTCAATGCAACTGCATCAAGGTAATCCCCGAGAGAATTTCAGTGTTCGAAAGGCTCGGCACCGAAACGCCAAAACCAAGGTATAGGCGTTTCCGGCAAAGAAGAACGGTGGTTAAAGACGGAGAATTTCCGAGGGTCACCGCCAACATGACCAGCAAAGAGACATCGACACAGATTGATCTCAAATCGTTTCTGGAAGCGTCCCGGCGTGTAACCCGTCTGCAATCCGGAGCCATCGCACGAGGAACTTATGGTAGGGTTCGGACAAGATTGCCTTCGGAAGATGAAGAATCGGATTCCTGCTCTGCTGTCGCATCGGACAATACAGTGTCCAGCGAAGGACAACCCCGCGAGTCATTTATGATAAGCGCGGAAGAAATGGCCAAGATGCTTGAAGACGCTTTGGCTAAGCAGAAAGAAAGCTTCAGGTTCGAGATGCAGATGGCCATGCAGACTATGAGAGAGATGCATGAGCAACAAATCCAGGCATTCAGGAACCAACAAGGTGAACCAAGTCACCGTAATCATGTTGTTCAGGAAGAAGAGCACACGGATAGGGATGGAGCTCACAATGCCAATAACCCTCCCGTCAATGCAGGGGGTGGTAACGAGGATGCCAACGAGGATACAAGTGAAGACTTGAAGATCAAAGATCTCGAGAGCAAAATCAACACATTGATCTCCGCTCAAGAGACGAAGAAAACAGGCATTCCCTGTCCATACCCAAGAGAGTGGGAATCGATCCCCTATCCGGCGAAGTTCAGTTTAATCAACTTCACGCCGTTCGATGGGAAGGGTTCCCCCACTCAGCATTTGATTTATTTCAAATCGCACCTGGGTATTATTTCCGGCAATGAGCCTCTGATGGTGCGGTCATTCGTCGGCACTCTTCGCGGAGCCGCCTTCGATTGGTACCGCCGCCTCAAGCCAGGAAGCGTGAACAGCTGGGATGACATGGAGACGAAGTTCCTTGCAAATTTCTTCGACGACGACACCGAGATCTCTATCGGATCGCTGCTCGATGAGAAGCAAAAAGACGGGGAGTTAGTCGACACCTTCGTCAAAAGGTTCCGGAACAAGGCGATGAATTGCCGGGACCCGATCACAGAGGAATTCATCCTCCAAACTTGCCACAACAACCTTGCGTTGGACGTGTTGGAAGCAATGGGAACAGCACCGTCTGACACTTGGAAGGATCTGAAGGTGCGCGGTGAACAAGCCGAACGTTTCCTCCGAAGGAAGAAGGCCGAGAGGAACCTACCGACGGCTAATCCTCTGGACTCAAACTTCGCCTCTCGTGGTAAGGGCAAAACACCTGCAGCTACTGGTGGTGCTAATCAAGCGTCACAACAGCAATCCCGAAGGCAGCAAAAGACTTCGGGTCCGAGACTCCAAAGAGAGTATTCCTTCAAGGACGAAGACGTTCCAGCCATCTTCGAATCCCTCCTTGAAGGTAACAAGATCAAGCTACCACCTATCACAAATCAGGAGGAAGCTGACAACACTACGGACCCAAAGTACTGTGCATACCACAGGAGGGTCGTTCATCCCACCAAGGATTGCTTTGCTCTCAAGAATAGCATTCAGACCTTGGTTGAAGCCGGCGTCATAACGCTAAGGTAAGCCAATTGAGAACGGCAAAACTCCAAAGAGTATACGAGTATAAACTGTTTCTCAATCCTCCGACCGGTACAAGAGGTTAAACTGTTCCCTGATACTCCAATAGGTATATGAGTCTAAACTGTTTCCCCACTTTTGACGGGAAGTTCCTGGAGAATATTAAGCTAATATTCTTAAGGATAACCCGGTTAGTTAACTGATAATAATGTCCGAACCAGTTCCGCAGAGGAAACTGGGGGTGGACGATTTATGTAACGGGAAGTTCCCAAAACCACAGCAATGTAATGAATAAGAACTCCCATTCTCACCATGTCTATGCACTCAACACTCTCTCTGTTAGAGTCTGGACGTAAAGTACCCACTTGGTCAAACCTTCTTACAGTTAGGACCACAGTCAAAATCCCCTCTCGATTCCCCCAATGAACGAGAGGTCCACAAATTGAGCGATCAAACCTTCCTACAGTTAGGATTGTCTCAAAACACCCACTTGGTCAAACCTTCTTACAGTTAGGACCACAGTCAAAATCCCCTCTCGATTCCCCCAATGAACGAGAGGTCCACAAATTGAGCGATCAAACCTTCCTACAGTTAGGATTGTCTCAAAACACCCACTTGGTCAAACCTTCTTACAGTTAGGACCACAGTCAAAATCCCCTCTCGATTCCCCCAATGAACGAGAGGTCCACAAATTGAGCGATCAAACCTTCCTACAGTTAGGATTGTCTCAAAACACCCACTTGGTCAAACCTTCTTACAGTTAGGACCACAGTCAAAATCCCCTCTCGATTCCCCCAATGAACGAGAGGTCCACAAATTGAGCGATCAAACCTTCCTACAGTTAGGATTGTCTCAAAACACCCACTTGGTCAAACCTTCTTACAGTTAGGACCACAGTCAAAATCCCCTCTCGATTCCCCCAATGAACGAGAGGTCCACAAATTGAGCGATCAAACCTTCCTACAGTTAGGATTGTCTCAAAACACCCACTTGGTCAAACCTTCTTACAGTTAGGACCACAGTCAAAATCCCCTCTCGATTCCCCCAATGAACGAGAGGTCCACAAATTGAGCGATCAAACCTTCCTACAGTTAGGATTGTCTCAAAACACCCACTTGGTCAAACCTTCTTACAGTTAGGACCACAGTCAAAATCCCCTCTCGATTCCCCCAATGAACGAGAGGTCCACAAATTGAGCGATCAAACCTTCCTACAGTTAGGATTGTCTCAAAACACCCACTTGGTCAAACCTTCTTACAGTTAGGACCACAGTCAAAATCCCCTCTCGATTCCCCCAATGAACGAGAGGTCCACAAATTGAGCGATCAAACCTTCCTACAGTTAGGATTGTCTCAAAACACCCACTTGGTCAAACCTTCTTACAGTTAGGACCACAGTCAAAATCCCCTCTCGATTCCCCCAATGAACGAGAGGTCCACAAATTGAGCGATCAAACCTTCCTACAGTTAGGATTGTCTCAAAACACCCACTTGGTCAAACCTTCTTACAGTTAGGACCACAGTCAAAATCCCCTCTCGATTCCCCCAATGAACGAGAGGTCCACAAATTGAGCGATCAAACCTTCCTACAGTTAGGATTGTCTCAAAACACCCACTTGGTCAAACCTTCTTACAGTTAGGACCACAGTCAAAATCCCCTCTCGATTCCCCCAATGAACGAGAGGTCCACAAATTGAGCGATCAAACCTTCCTACAGTTAGGATTGTCTCAAAACACCCACTTGGTCAAACCTTCTTACAGTTAGGACCACAGTCAAAATCCCCTCTCGATTCCCCCAATGAACGAGAGGTCCACAAATTGAGCGATCAAACCTTCCTACAGTTAGGATTGTCTCAAAACACCCACTTGGTCAAACCTTCTTACAGTTAGGACCACAGTCAAAATCCCCTCTCGATTCCCCCAATGAACGAGAGGTCCACAAATTGAGCGATCAAACCTTCCTACAGTTAGGATTGTCTCAAAACACCCACTTGGTCAAACCTTCTTACAGTTAGGACCACAGTCAAAATCCCCTCTCGATTCCCCCAATGAACGAGAGGTCCACAAATTGAGCGATCAAACCTTCCTACAGTTAGGATTGTCTCAAAACACCCACTTGGTCAAACCTTCTTACAGTTAGGACCACAGTCAAAATCCCCTCTCGATTCCCCCAATGAACGAGAGGTCCACAAATTGAGCGATCAAACCTTCCTACAGTTAGGATTGTCTCAAAACACCCACTTGGTCAAACCTTCTTACAGTTAGGACCACAGTCAAAATCCCCTCTCGATTCCCCCAATGAACGAGAGGTCCACAAATTGAGCGATCAAACCTTCCTACAGTTAGGATTGTCTCAAAACACCCACTTGGTCAAACCTTCTTACAGTTAGGACCACAGTCAAAATCCCCTCTCGATTCCCCCAATGAACGAGAGGTCCACAAATTGAGCGATCAAACCTTCCTACAGTTAGGATTGTCTCAAAACACCCACTTGGTCAAACCTTCTTACAGTTAGGACCACAGTCAAAATCCCCTCTCGATTCCCCCAATGAACGAGAGGTCCACAAATTGAGCGATCAAACCTTCCTACAGTTAGGATTGTCTCAAAACACCCACTTGGTCAAACCTTCTTACAGTTAGGACCACAGTCAAAATCCCCTCTCGATTCCCCCAATGAACGAGAGGTCCACAAATTGAGCGATCAAACCTTCCTACAGTTAGGATTGTCTCAAAACACCCACTTGGTCAAACCTTCTTACAGTTAGGACCACAGTCAAAATCCCCTCTCGATTCCCCCAATGAACGAGAGGTCCACAAATTGAGCGATCAAACCTTCCTACAGTTAGGATTGTCTCAAAACACCCACTTGGTCAAACCTTCTTACAGTTAGGACCACAGTCAAAATCCCCTCTCGATTCCCCCAATGAACGAGAGGTCCACAAATTGAGCGATCAAACCTTCCTACAGTTAGGATTGTCTCAAAACACCCACTTGGTCAAACCTTCTTACAGTTAGGACCACAGTCAAAATCCCCTCTCGATTCCCCCAATGAACGAGAGGTCCACAAATTGAGCGATCAAACCTTCCTACAGTTAGGATTGTCTCAAAACACCCACTTGGTCAAACCTTCTTACAGTTAGGACCACAGTCAAAATCCCCTCTCGATTCCCCCAATGAACGAGAGGTCCACAAATTGAGCGATCAAACCTTCCTACAGTTAGGATTGTCTCAAAACACCCACTTGGTCAAACCTTCTTACAGTTAGGACCACAGTCAAAATCCCCTCTCGATTCCCCCAATGAACGAGAGGTCCACAAATTGAGCGATCAAACCTTCCTACAGTTAGGATTGTCTCAAAACACCCACTTGGTCAAACCTTCTTACAGTTAGGACCACAGTCAAAATCCCCTCTCGATTCCCCCAATGAACGAGAGGTCCACAAATTGAGCGATCAAACCTTCCTACAGTTAGGATTGTCTCAAAACACCCACTTGGTCAAACCTTCTTACAGTTAGGACCACAGTCAAAATCCCCTCTCGATTCCCCCAATGAACGAGAGGTCCACAAATTGAGCGATCAAACCTTCCTACAGTTAGGATTGTCTCAAAACACCCACTTGGTCAAACCTTCTTACAGTTAGGACCACAGTCAAAATCCCCTCTCGATTCCCCCAATGAACGAGAGGTCCACAAATTGAGCGATCAAACCTTCCTACAGTTAGGATTGTCTCAAAACACCCACTTGGTCAAACCTTCTTACAGTTAGGACCACAGTCAAAATCCCCTCTCGATTCCCCCAATGAACGAGAGGTCCACAAATTGAGCGATCAAACCTTCCTACAGTTAGGATTGTCTCAAAACACCCACTTGGTCAAACCTTCTTACAGTTAGGACCACAGTCAAAATCCCCTCTCGATTCCCCCAATGAACGAGAGGTCCACAAATTGAGCGATCAAACCTTCCTACAGTTAGGATTGTCTCAAAACACCCACTTGGTCAAACCTTCTTACAGTTAGGACCACAGTCAAAATCCCCTCTCGATTCCCCCAATGAACGAGAGGTCCACAAATTGAGCGATCAAACCTTCCTACAGTTAGGATTGTCTCAAAACACCCACTTGGTCAAACCTTCTTACAGTTAGGACCACAGTCAAAATCCCCTCTCGATTCCCCCAATGAACGAGAGGTCCACAAATTGAGCGATCAAACCTTCCTACAGTTAGGATTGTCTCAAAACACCCACTTGGTCAAACCTTCTTACAGTTAGGACCACAGTCAAAATCCCCTCTCGATTCCCCCAATGAACGAGAGGTCCACAAATTGAGCGATCAAACCTTCCTACAGTTAGGATTGTCTCAAAACACCCACTTGGTCAAACCTTCTTACAGTTAGGACCACAGTCAAAATCCCCTCTCGATTCCCCCAATGAACGAGAGGTCCACAAATTGAGCGATCAAACCTTCCTACAGTTAGGATTGTCTCAAAACACCCACTTGGTCAAACCTTCTTACAGTTAGGACCACAGTCAAAATCCCCTCTCGATTCCCCCAATGAACGAGAGGTCCACAAATTGAGCGATCAAACCTTCCTACAGTTAGGATTGTCTCAAAACACCCACTTGGTCAAACCTTCTTACAGTTAGGACCACAGTCAAAATCCCCTCTCGATTCCCCCAATGAACGAGAGGTCCACAAATTGAGCGATCAAACCTTCCTACAGTTAGGATTGTCTCAAAACACCCACTTGGTCAAACCTTCTTACAGTTAGGACCACAGTCCTGCTCCCAGCGATGATTGCTGGCATCCATTGCGGGCTTAGGTGTCTAGTCAGCAGTTTTACACAGATGGGTTCCGATCCATCAACTGAGCTTATTTGTCCGAAGGTCGAGCTTCCTTACGCATATCTGATGGCGTGGCTTTTCCTTCACCAACCTGACTTAATGTCGATTGGAGCTTTGGGACTTCGGGGACTCACTCTTCCAGATCTGGTGCTCAGCGATCGTCAACGCCAAATAAGGCAGGAGTTCGAGAGGACCGGATCTCAGATCTACGCTGCTACACTCCGGATCTAAGCTTGGTCTTAGATCCCGAGACTTGGACGATTATTTCCTTGGTGAAACAATCCTCCACGGCTATTATTTCCTTGGTGAAATAATACCCGTTGTACTGCGTAGATCCTACCGGATCTAGATCGCGCGGTGGTCCACGGCAAACAACCCCGGCGCAGGCAAACAACCCACCAAAGCGAGTGACCGAATAACAGGAGCTCGCGATCTGTTCACAAGGAGAAAAAGTTGTAATTTTAATCTTTGTTTATTTTTATTTGATTTTCGTTGTAACCGGATCTTATAAAAAGACCGGATCTTTTGTAACTCAAAAAGTTGTAACTCAAGATGACAATGGAATCAATAACAAAGAAAACCACGATTTTCCCCGCGAACAGTGAGGAGCCTTTCAGAGTTACAGTCCGAGCACTCGGTCCGGGCTGCTATTATGGCTGCTCGCAGGGCTGAGCTTGCTCAGAAGCGGAGAAAGGGACATGCCAAATCTCTTCTCACAGATGATGAAGAGCTCCTTCCTACGGGTGACGACGACGAGACCTCCGAGGAAGAATATGTGGATGCAGATACCGACAGAGGAGAACTCGATACCGGTTTGTCCTGCTTCTTCGATTTTCCTTCTCCATTCTAATTGGTATAAACGACAGCTCTTGTTTGTTTAATGAAATGACCATTGTCACTTTAGGTAGGACAGTTGACGATCATGAGCCGCCAGCTCCTCGTTATACGAGCTCATGGCCCGACGATCGAGCTCCCACACACGTTGAAACGTGTGACAAGCCTGTGCATGACCGACCTGTTGGTCCTAGGAGGGTCGGTGCCCCGAAAAGGAAGAAGACCGTACATAAGTCCCACGATGGTCAGCGTCCTTATGGAGTGGACTTAGGAAGCACTGCCGATGGAGGGGAAGGTAACATTTTATTTTTATTGCTTTAAGGTGATTTTCCTTTTGGGATTCGTAACCATGTTTTATGCTCCAGGGTTCTTCGAAGAGGGCGAACTCCCACCGGGTCCGGTATCTCCTGGATCTGATAACATGGATTGCTTTATGCAGCAGATGTGCGACGCCCTTCATGACGGGTCTCTGGGCATCGATCTAAACATTGATCTTGGGCAAGTGAATAGTGTTGAGCCCACCGTCCCGTATTCAGGTATATCTACATCCAATGATACCCTCTTCAAGCATGGGGAAAGAAGATCTTCTGTTTTTGCTGCAAGTATTTTTTTTGAGCTTTCCTCATCTTCCAACATTCAGGTTACCCTGCAGATGTCGCGATGGGGAGGCCAGCTGAGGATGGAGCTTATCATGATGTAGGTTTCGAGGAGAGAGGGTGTGCTCCCGTACCAAGCTTCTCGAAACCCGATGCCGGCTTATTAGCTGACATGCTGGCTGAACAGAATACCAGAGGAACCGAGAGACCATTCTTTGGGAATGATTCATTCATAGGTATATATCTGATTCCCTTCATCTTGCCTGATCTTTTGTCTGACTAATGAAGGATTAATATTACAGCGCCAACCATTGGGATTAGTCCAATATCGATTCCTGGCATATCTAGCTTGCCTCGGAATGACGGACTCGCCGGTACGCATATGATTTAGGGATATCGTACTTCTCTATGTTTATCAGACTTTTGACTAATATATGAGTGCAATCATAGGACCAGCCACCGGGACTGATTCTCTTATGACTCCTGGCATTCCCCAGATACCTACGGATGATGGACCTACAGGTATGCAGATGACCTTATCATCCCAATCCTCCTTATTTGTCTAAATTTTCATTTTGACTAATAAAGAAGTACAACTATAGGCCCAGCCGCTTGGGCCGACACTCTTATGACTCTTGGCATTCCCACTGCATCTGAGGACGGTAGGATTGCAGGTATGCATACGATCTTCTTGTCCCAATTCTCCTTATTTGTCCAAATTTCCATTTGACTAATACAGGAGTGTAACTGTAGGACCGGCCGTTGGGCCTGATACTACTACAGTTTCCGGGGCTAAAAGTCTGCATAGAAGTGGTGTCTCCCCGCCCTTGCCGAGTGGTATGAGCAATCTGCCTGCAGGGGTTGATATACCCTCCATGACCACTTCTGCCGCTGTCTCAGAGCCTGTCGGACCTCAGCCTGAGGGGACCTCCGTTGGTGTTGGTATGCTCGGAATTCGCCCTTTAAATTTCCTTATCGCATTTGATAATCTACTGAACTTCTATGTTGTTGCTTGTAGGATCTCGATCCTCTCTATACAAGCGTGTCCGCGCCCTTTTGGTCGATACTGATCCTGACAGAGATATTTTTCGTACGGACCTCGGCTTTTTCACTTCTTTTTATAACGGCATGATCGAGAAACTTCTTCATAGAGGATACTGTTTCGATCAGTTCAGGCGTTCCTTTTCTCGCCATATGATGATGATGAGGGAAGAAGGATACCCGGACTTGGCCGATTCCTTCACCGCCGATTTCGCTGCCCTGGAGTCAGAGATCCGAGAGTTGAAGGAATTGGAGATTAATGGGGCTTCTTCTTTCGTGTCCTCTCAGCTGGAGCATAGGCTGGCACAGTGGCGTGACCTGAGATCTTCCATCGGATGCGAGCTTCAGTCACATGAGAGCTCCATTGCGCAGCTAATGGCTAACGTGGCGAGGAAAGATACGGATAGAGCTGAGTTACTCCGCTCTTTGGACTCGAGCCGCGAGGAAGTGACTAGGTTGAAAGAGGCCTTGAAGTGCGCCGAGGAATCTGCTGCTCTTATTGCAGATGACCTGGCTGGACTAGAGCATTCTCGTGAGCAGGCACTCGAGAAGCTAGGATCCACCCAGGAGAGATTGATGAAGCTGAAGAGTGAAGACGCGGAGATTTTAAGCAGTTCTGAGGAATCTGCTCGAGCTGATCTGCAGGCAGGACTCGAGCGGAGCTATGAATCTGCTCGAGCTGATCTGCAGGCAGGACTCGAGCGGAGCTATGTAGATAGACTTTTTAGTTTAAAGTCTCATATTCTCAACCGCCAACTGCGAGCGGAGCTATGTAGATAGACTTTTTAGTTTAAAGTCTCATATTCTCAACCGCCAACTGCCTTCGGGTTAACGAGCTTTTCATTGTCTGCTTTTGACTCGGTCTATTAATAGAAACCCCACATTTGCTTCTTTTGTGATCTTTCTGTGTTTATGGGATTTTTGGCAAACCCCCAGCCATCAACGGGTTTGAAATGTCTTTACCGATTACCGTTTGAAATCGGACTAGCATGTGAATTATTAAACCCGTCTCACATGTAACGTTGTGCTAAGAAAATTACTTTTCTTAGACTTGATGCTATGATTTTGAATACATAGACTTAACCATTTCTTATAGGGAAAAGGCACCCCGCACCGCGTATTAGGCGATGACTTATCCCTTCTTAGGCTTCGGGATAAAATTCCCCAGGTTTAGACCCTGGTGTCTTCTTCAATCGGAGAAAGATTAAACCGGCCATGTGTGTTAGACATGGACTTTGGAATTTTTGGCAAACCCCCAGCCATCAACGGGTTTGGTGTACCTTTACCGATTACCGTTTGAATCGGGCTAGCATGCGGATTGTCTAGATCCGTTCCACATGTAACGTTGTGCTAAGAGAGTAAATCCTCTGAGGCTTTGTGCTATGATTTTGAATACATAGACTTCGCCCTTGTTATGGGAATAGGCTACCCGGCAACACGTATTAGGTGTTGACTCATCCCTACTTAGGCTTCGGGATGAAATTCCCCAGACTGGAATTCTGGTGTCTTCTTCAATCGGTAAAAGACTAAACCGGCAACGCGTGTTAGGCGTTTACTCATCCCTTCTTAGGCTTCGGGATGAAATTCCCCAGTCTGGAATTCTGGTGTCTTCTTCAATCGGTGAAAGACTAAACCGGCAACGCGTGTTAGGCGTTGACTCATCCCTCCTTAGGCTTCGGGATGAAATTTCCCGTGCACCAAGTGCCCGGATTGGAAGTTGAGAATTGTGTCTTTTCTAAGAGCAAAGACAGACTGAGAAACGGGAGAGGAAGAATTTTATATTCTATCTCCCGACACTGAAGAAGAAGAATTTTATATTCTATCTTCAGCTGGAAAGGAAACGGGAGAGGAAGAATTTTATATTCTATCCGAGAATCGAAAAGGTTCGAACGACCCTAACTTTTATAGGATTGGTCATTTGAACCCAAAGAATCCCTCATTTATTGAGGAGAAAGCCCAATTTCAACCCTAACTTTTATAGGTTTGGTGGAAAAAGGGGACAAAGGTGATTTTCGTTTATCGAAAAGGAATGACTCGGTCTTAGTCCTAACTATTTGTAGGCTTGACTAAGTGAGATTGGGAAAGTCTTAACTATTTGTAGGCTTGACTAAGTGAGATCGAGAACAATCCTAACTTTTATAGGTTTGACTGTTCAAATTGAAAGTGGACCTCTCGTTCATGGAAGGAATCGAGAGAGGAATTTGGCTTTGGTCCTAACTTTTATAGGTTTGACCAGAAAGCAAAGAAAGTGGAATATGGGTAGCAAAGAAAATGCCAACTCGTATTATCACTCAGAGGGAGACTTTAATGCTAGGTGATTAGGACCTAGCACGTTGAGTCTGAGAAATGCCCACGACGGGCAGATGGAAATGTTGGTGGATCCACCGTCAATTAGTTTGATCAGCAGATGGTTTGGTGAGGAAAGATTAATCCATCAGAGGATTGGATCTCATCTCACAAAAATAACTCATACGAGTTAGAGAATTTTGATAAAAATAAGAAGAAACATTCTGACATTCAGAGTCCGGACGTAGATTTCTTATTCATCAATTCCACAATGACTGGGTTATCCCTAAGAATACCCATGTGATATTCTTCCGGAAACTTCCCAATACATTGGTTATCCTGAATATACTAAGGATAGTATTTTTTCAGGAACTTGCCGTTTATCGGCATCATAAGCCGGTCACCGTCCTTGGTGATAAGGAGATATGCGCCACTCGAGTAGACTGTTTCCACTACGAATGGTCCCTCCCATTTGGGTTCAAATTTACCCTTCTTCTTGGAGTCGAATGGTCCCTCCTATTTGGGTTCAAATTTACCCTTCTTCTTGGAGTTAAGGATCATAGGCCGCCTTTCAGCTAGAACCAAATCCCCTTCTTTGAAACTCCTTTGTCGAACCTTTTTGTCGAAGGCTCGAGAAATTCTGGCTTGGTAAAACTCAATATGCTGTTGAGCTACCAGGCGCTCTTCATCGAGCTTCTCGAGTTCTTCGAGGCGTTTCTGATGTTGTTCTTCGGTCATCATCTGGGTTGCAAGAGCAATCCGAAGAGACGGGATTTGAATCTCCAATGGAAGAACAGCTTCACATCCGTATACCAGTGAATACGGGGTCGCTCCCGTTGGTGTGCGCACCGTGGTCCGATAGGCCCATAGAGCCGCGCCAAGCTTGTCATCCCAGTCTCGTTTATTAGTTTTCACGATTTTTGACAAGAGTTTGATGATAGTCTTGTTGAAGGCTTCAGCTAATCCATTTGCTGTGGGATTATAAGCCGTTGACGAGATATCCTAAATTTTAAACTTTTCGCAGAACCTTATGAAGGCGTTGCTGACAAACTGAGGACCGTTGTCATGTATGATTCGTCTTGGAACACCATACCTATAGATGATATGGTGCTTGATGAATGCAATGACATTACTCGTTTTAACTTCTCTGAGTGGAACTGCTTCGGCCCATTTGGAGAAGTAATCGGTAATTGCCAAGATGAACCGGTCGCCCTTGACTGATGGGGGATTTATAGGACCAACAATGTCCATTCCCCAAGTCTCGAACGGCCATGACGTAACCGAAGGATGCAGATGCTCCGGAGGTTGGTGCATATAATTCCCGTGTATTTGACATGCATTACACTTTCGGGCATACGTGATTGCATCACTCATCATGGAAGGCCAAAAATACCCCATTCTTCTGATGCGATCGTAAAGCTTGGGACCAGGTTGGTGTGCGCCACACTCTCCTTCATGCGCCTCCCTAAGGACCTCTTCAGCTTCTTTGGTTGATAGGCAACGCAATAGCAACCCATCGTACCCCCTGCGGTATAGCGTTCGATTCTCTGTATTGTAGTAGAATCTGGGTGCTCTTCGCCGGATTGACTCTCTTTCCTTTACATCTTCTGGCAAGATTCCATGCAAGACGTAGTCGATGATGGGGAAACGCCAATCTCGTGGTTCGAACTCGATTTGAGTAGCGTGTACCTCTTGAACTTCTTCTTCCTCGGCATCTTCACTGTAAAGCGGCACTAGGAGTTGGTGAGTTCTTACCGTAACAAACTGCTCTGTTTCGGGAGGCTGCGCTAGTGACACGGCCAATGCGGCCAACGCATCTGCATAGGTATTCTGTAGCCGTGGAATATGTTCGATGAAGAATCCTTCAAATGATTCCGCTATCTCCACTGCCATCTTATGGTATGGAATTAAATCCTGACTTCGGACTTCATATTCTCCTTGGACTTGCTTGACTATTAGTTGAGAATCGCCGAAGGCCTCGAGATACTCCACCCCCAGCTCCTTAGCGAAGTTGAGTCCTATGATCAGTGCGTTATACTCTGCTACATTATTCGAGCATGGCTCGGTTAGCGAGTAGGCGCGAGGCATCACATGTTTTCCTGGGGAAACTAAGACTACTCCAACTCCGGAGGAGATTTTAGAACTTCCAGGAGCACTTGCAACATTAGTTGCTCGCGAAGCGCCATCGAAGTATAAGCGCCATATTTGTTGGTGAGAAGTTGCGTTGACTTCGTGGGCCTCATCGGGTAGATCGTCATATATCTCGGCAGGATCCGTAGTTGGATTAGCTGCGAGGAGATCGCATATGGCCTGTCCTTTGACCGACTTCTGTTGCTTGAAATGCAAGTCGTATTGGGACAAGAGTAAGGCCCATTTTGCTAACCGCCAGCTCATGGAAGCGGGTTGAGTCATGAATACTCGAACCGGATTAACTTTAGAGATGACGTAAATGGTCTGCCCGACCAAATAATGCCGCATCTTCTGAATGGCGAACACCAAGGCGAGGCATTCCCTCTCAATCATAGGATATCGAGACTCGGCGCCCACCATGGTTCGGCTCAAGTAATACACTGCCTGCTCGTGACCGTTATCGTCATCTTGTGCAAGCAATGCACTTAATGAGTGGCTCGTCGCCTTGACATAAATCAAGAACGGTTTGCCCGATTTCGGTGCAACGAGTACGGGAGGTTTTGAGAGATATTCTTTAATGCTCTCGAATGCTTTCTGACAAGCTTCATCCCATACAAATGATACGCCCTTCTTTGCGAGCCTGGAGAATGGTTGGCATTTTCCTGAGAGGTTCGAAATGAACCGACGGATATAAGCCAATCGCCCCTGCAATCCTCTGAGCTCCCTGAGGTTTCTCGGAGGTTGTAATTCATTGATCGCCTTTACCTTATCAGGATCGATGTGGATACCTTTGGTGGTGACGACGAATCCCAGGAATTTTCCACTCGACATTCCGAGGAAAGACTTGGTAGGATTCATCTTCAACTGATGGGCTCGCATTAAGTCGAACATGGTCTTTAAGTCTTTGATGTGATCCTTTTTATCACGACTTTTCACGACCAGATCATCTACGTAGCATTCAACAGTCTTTCGGAGATGATCCTGAAAGATCTTTGACATAGCTCGTTGATATGTAGCACCTGCGTTCTTTAAGCCGAAGGGCATAACTGTGTAACAGAAGACACCGAGGGGCGTTCTGAATGCGGTGTGCTTTTCATCATCCGGATGCATCTTTATCTGGTTATAACCAGAGAAACCATCCATGAAAGACATCCTCTCGAACCCACACGTATTGTCGATGATGACATCCGTGATGGGGAGGGGAAAATCATCTTTTGGGCAAGCAGTGTTGAGATCCCGAAAGTCGATACAAATCCTGACTTTCCCGTTCTTCTTAAGGACTGGGACAATATTGGCTAGCCATTCTGGATGTTGCTCCTCTCGAACGAAGCCCGAGTCAATAAGCTTCTTGACCTCGGATTCGATCGCCTCCATCATTTGCGGACGAAACCGTCTTTGTTGTTGTTTGACTGGTTTGGCATCCATCTTGATATTGAGACGATGTACTGCTACGTTCGGGTCGAGTCCTGGCATGTCTTCATAATTCCAGGCGAACACGTCAATGTACTCCTTGATAAGAGAGATTAACTCTTCTTTCTCATCGGGTAGAAGACTATCGCTAATGAATATCGGTTTAGGATTTTCCTCAGTTCCCATATTCACCTGGAGTACTTGATCTTCGGTAGGAGGCTCTCTTTGCTCGAACCTATCACCATACTGCATGTTTAGGTGGTGAACCCAAGGATCTTCCCATGTTGGCATCTGGTCGTCTTCCTCTATTGCGGTAGGATCGACCGTGACCATATTTGACATCAACCTTTTGAACGTCTCGCCAAGGCTAGTGTCGGAACCCCCAGCCGAAGAGTCGGAAGAGTACCCGTTTCTAGCCTTGTTAGCGATCTGATCAATGATTTGCCAGCAACATTCGTCGTCGGACGAGGAGACGTAGCCGAGACCTCTTTTATAGCGATAATAATCGTCGGGTTTTCCCTTCGGTACATAGGCCATTCGAGGTGGAACTCGTGGGCCTCGACCAAAGAAAAGACCTTCTCCGAGTGTGAAGTCATACCCATACTTTTCCATCATATCGCGCGCTTTTGCGTCATATCTGAATAGATGAGGAGCAGGTTTATCTTCGTCTTCTTCTTCCTCTAAGAAGTGATCGGGTGTCGGATCTTCTTTTCCTTTGCCGTAGACGACTTCTTTTCCACTCCATTTTCCCGCGGGGATGACAAGCGTCGCTCCGCATGGATCTTGTACCTGCTTTTTCGTCAGACAAAATGACTGAAGAGGCATATGTAGGTCAGGATTATCACAAAGCTCTTTAGTGACGTCATCCAGACACATCAAATACTCTAAATCATCGTTTATTGATAGTTCTTCGGCAAGTTGCCAGTTACAACTATTCTCCGATGATTCATCATCGTCAAGATTGATTACAATGGGTACAATGTCATTAAGAACAAAACCACCATCATAATCAAGCCCTGGTTCGGTATCAGCTTCATCTCCGCTGTCCGTTCCTTGGGCCGATGGTTCAGTATCGGATTCAGCGCCGTATAAAAGGGAATCGGTGAAGTAATTCTCCAATCCCTTAAACGGTTGCTTATCCGCGACCACCGTCTTGACTTCATTGTTTGTGTCTACATATTTGAGACACTGATGTAGAGTTGACGGGACTATAAGGTTACCGTGGATCCAAGGTCGACCCAACAGTAAGTTATAGGATGTTTCCGCGTCAATCACATAACAAGTGACCTCCGACCTCAAATCCCCAATCTGGCACTTGACTCGGATCTTCCCCAAGGGCCTAGACCCGCTGGTGTTGAATCCATAAATCGTAGTGCCAGTGGATGCTAATTTGCTAGTCGGGATTCCGAGATGATGCATCAATCGGAATGGCATGATGCTAACAGCGGAACCCGGATCGACTTGGATCCGGTTGACAACGCTGGAGCCAATGTGACCGGTAAAGTACAACGGTCGGTCATGCTTTGAATTCTTCGTCTGCATATCTTCTTTAGTGAAGGAGATGCAGGGAAAGTGTTGCGCCGCCAGGTTGCATTGTTGAACTGACGGCTCTGGTCCTTCTGGAGATGGCTTGATCCGAGTCAGAAAAGCTTCAGAGTCACTTAAGGCTTCTTGCAGCGCTTTCCTTGTGTCCTTTGAAAGGCGCAACAGCTCGTATAGAGTTATGCGAGCTGGGATGTTGGCCAACTGCGCCATGATGTCGAAATGAGGCGGTGAGCTCGTATTTCCCGGTTTGTCTCTACCAATCGGATGATTGAATCGAGACTGCCTCGGGTTCTGGGCTTCTTGCCGCGGAGGCTCTTTCCCCTTCTCCTTTTGCTGGACTTTCTCCGCAGATGCGGGTGTTGGGGGAATTGCTGAGATTCCTAATTCTGCCAACGTTTTGGAAGGAGGGGTTTTGGTGCCCAATTGCTCGGAAGCGTCTGGGTACTTGTAGTGATACTCGTTCCCGCTTCGGGTTGCAAAGACCTCCTGTTCGTCTTCAGACAGTGGAAAGGTTGGGATTTTGTCGTCCTCTTCTCCTGGAATGGCAGAAGCTCCATAACAAGATTTCCCTTTTCCTTTTGACTTTCTTTTTGATGATGATCCGGTCCATTGCTCATCTGTGATCAAGTCCGGATGAACCCACAGAATCTCACCATTTGGGGTTGTGTGTGGCACGAGCCCTTTCTGGCGCTGTTGGTGAGGATCATCATTCACCGTCTTCACTGCTGCATTGATCACCGGCTCGTGTTGGAACCAACTCGAGGGAACAGTCCCGAAACTAATGGATACCATGTTTGCACCCACTTTCTTCTCTTTGGGCTGCTTCATGGTGATAACCCCAACATCGATTAGGGCCTGAATCTTATCTTTGAGAGCGTAGCATACCTTGGTGGGATGGTGCACCGCTCGGTGGAATGCACAGTATTTCGGATCGTTGACCCTCTTGGCATCTTCTTGATCCTGAATCGGTGGCAACTTGATCTTGTTGTTCTGAACGAGGTATTTGAAGATACCCGGGATTTCATCCTCCTTGAACGAGTAGGTCTTTGGGAACCTCGGCTCCGCGGCCTTTTGCCTTTGGGGCTGTTGTTGCCATCTCGATTGTTGAGGCGCCCTCTGTTGCTGCTGTGGCTGTTGCGGCTGTGCTTGCACCTCAAACACTTGATTCGCATCTACAGCATTTGCTTGTGTTTTCCCCTTACCCCTAGGGGTAAAGTTCTTCTGTTGTGGGACACTGTTTGGTATTTGGCCCCTTTCAGCCTTCTTCCTTTTGAGGAGTCGCTCGGCTCTTTCCCCTCTCACCTTCAAGTCTTTCCAGGTCGTTGGCGGTGCCGTTCCCATGGCTTCAAGGATGTCCAATGTTAAATTGTTGTGGCAAGTTTCGAGGATGAATTCCTCGCTGACCGGGTCCCTGCAATTCATAGCTTTGTTCCGGAATCTCTTCACGAAGTTTTCAACCGTCTCGCCATTCTTCTGTTTTTCATCGAACAGCGTGCCGATCGAAACCTCGGTGTCATCATCAAAGAAATTGGTCAAGAACATGTCCTCCATGTCATCCCAGCCGTTGATACTTCCGGGCTTGAGACGGCGGTACCAGTCGAAGGCAGCTCCGCGAAGAGTGCCGACGAATGACCGCACCATGAGGGGCTCATTTCCGGAAATAATTCCTAAATGAGACTTGAAGTAGATTAAATGTTGGGTAGGGGAACCCTTTCCATCAAACGGCGTAAAGTTAATGAGATTAAACTTTGCCGGATATGGAATGGATTCCCACTCCCTCGGATATGGACACGGTATACCTGACCTTTTTACCTCTTGAGCATTCATCAATGCATTGATTTTGCTCTCCAAGTCTTTCATCTTTTTGTCTTCACTCGTTTCTATTTTCGAGTGGTTTTGGGGAGAGGTAATGTGGTCTTCTTTGGCATTATCATCTACCGGACCACTTCCGTTGTCGTTGTTGACAGGAGGAATAATGACATTATTCCCTTCCCGTTCATTCTCTTCTTGGTTCTGATGATTGGGTCGAGTGGGCTCCTCTTGATGAGTTGTCAAAGCTGCGAGTTGCTGATCGTGCATCTCCCTCATCCGCTGTAGGGTCATTTCCATCTCGAATTTGAAAGCTTCTTTCTGCCGAGTTAGGGCGTCTTCAAGCATTTTGTTCATTTGTTCGGCACTGATCATGAGTGATTCGTACGGCTGGCCCGCACTTGAAGCCGTGTCATCTGATGCGACGGCGGAGCAGGTATCTGAATCAGCATCTGATTCTTCTTCTTCCAGAGAGAGGCCCTTTGGTACTCTTTGGTAGCCCTTCCGGCCGCTGGTTCCGGGCCGCATCCGTGCTATACACCGGGATACCTCAGCGAGCTGTTCTATGCTGAAGTGTGGTGTTGATTCCCCTCGGCCGGTCATGTTGACCGACACTCTTGAATACTCGTCTTTTTGGCGGAGCAATTTCTTCTTGTGGAAATGCCTCGGCTTGGAGAGTCTCTCGAACACCGAGATTCTTCTTGGGGGACTGTTGCAGCGGCATTCCGACAGCACCGTCTTGATGATACTTGCACACGGGCATTGGGACTTCATATCCTGCACATATCTCTTTCGAGATTTACCCACACCCCCAGCTCTGTAGTACAACTCATCAGCTTGATAGCTGGAGCACCCTACAGAGTGTTGGTGGGTGTCCCTTAGTATAACACTCTCATCTTCAGATGAGTGTGCTTCCCCTTGGGAATGCAACACTTGGTTAGTTTTATCAAGAGTGGCCCGTTCAATCTTACGCTTTTGTGAGCGTATGAACTGAACGGGCTCTTTTAATTCGACTCGCAATCCGATGCGGTCGGTGATAGGGGCTTTCCCTTTGTTTTCTTTATTGGGGGGATTAAATCGACCCCCAGTCTGATTTGAAACTTGGGGACCTTTCAATGGTCCCAGTCGTTCTTTGACGGGTACTCTACCTCGATTCGCCGGTAAGGGACCGAGGTGACCTGTCAAAGGAACCTGGGATCTTGAATGATCCCCTTTCTTACTTGGCGCCGTTGAAGGTGCCGGGATAGTAGAAACATGACCTGATTTGGAGGAGCTTTGGGCGATGGTTTCACCCTTCTTTGCTGGAAGTGTTGGTTTCGATTTGGGAACCCACACCCGTTTGCTTGTGGTCGGCGCTTTGACCGCCGTTTCTTGCTGCATTTCTTCCGCCTTCTTTAGGAGGAGTCGGGCATGCGCAAGTAAAGCACGGCGCTTCTTGATTCGCTCCTCGAGCGTGGAGCGGTTCCTCTTGACACGGATCCACTCACTCGCTTCTGTTTTGGAGGGGAGGTTGATTGCTTGCCGTTGCTCTTGTCGCTGCCTTGACTTCAAGTCCTCTGCATAGCGCACTCCATCTTTTGACTCCCTGGCCTTGGCGAGTTGTTGAGCAAGGCGTTGACGACGCCTTTGGAGTGCCCTTTTGGACAGAATCGGAGTTGCATCATCCATCGCCTTTGAGGTTGATGGGAGAGCTGGATTTGCTGTCTTGACCATGCTGAGCAACATGGGGACGTTGCGTGGTGCAAAGGCAGCGGAGGGCTCTTGGTTCTTTGAGTTGGAAGTCCCACGAACGTTCTTGGAAGCGGATGTCTTCTTGCGCCGGTTCGGGGAGGCAGATCTGGAGGAGGAAGAGGAGAGGTATTCTTCGAACTTCTTCTGGTCGAACTCGTATTCGACCTCTTCATTCACCCGGATCTTGAAGGCCGGTTGCGTCACGACGATCTCGGGGGCGAGATCGTTGGCTCCCACTGTGGTCGCCAGCTTGTTTTCGGTAAAAGTCGCTGTTTTCATTGATATTCTCTTTTTGAGATCTGTTACAACTTCAAGCGTTACAACAGAATAAAATGAAAACAAAAGATATTACAACTTAAACGAAAATAAACACGAGGTCCCGGTTTGGTGCGGTCTCGCTTGCGTGGGTTGTTGGCCTGTGACGGGGATGTTGATATCCGTGGACCGCCGACTCTTCAAGATCTCTTTTCCGGTATAATCCGGCAGAGTTTCGTCTATCCGCGAAGGGATATAGAAACAGAACCCCGTCGATCCGCGTGAGATCTCAGAGGTGTAAAGCTTATGTCTCGGCTAAAACGAGGCACTAGCTCTCCTTTGTATCACCGCTAAGGGCAACACTAAGGGAAAAGAAGGGGGGTGAATGAAGGGCTGATGAAGAAATCCTTACTCCTCAATCCGGCAGGGCTTCGCCGCTCTCTTAGAAAACCCCGACTCCTTCCTCCGGCAGGGCTTCGCCGCTCCTCTCTGGAATTTCAGATCTCAAAGGCTAAAGCTCTAGATCTGAAATTTCTCTCCCAAAACCAAGGCCAAGAGAATGGAGGCCCTAGGGGCCTATTTATAGGAAAAGGAGAGGGGTAGGGGGCTGGTTGAGGACACCCCCTAGGGGGGTGTCTCGGCTCCAAAACCGAGACACCCCTTGGGGTGTCTCGGCCATGGCCGAGACACCCCCCATGGGGTGTCTCGGCCGCCGCGCACTCTCAGCACAAGCACGAGCTCAAGTTCAAGAAGCCCGTAGAAGGTGGCAGAATGGAGTAGCCAAGAAATCACCACTAACTCACAAAATATGGAGGCCAAAGTCCAAAGTGGTGAGTCAGGCCGAGGATCGACCTTTACAGCCTTCAAAACGAGTTCAACCTCCCGAACCATCCCGAGGAAGGAGGTCAATCTTGGAGCGCCTCGGTCCAATTCCCGACGAGCGCAACGAAGTCCATGAACGCTCGGGCCCGATGAAGAGGCTCCGAACTAATCAACATGCTGGGGGTCGACACAACCCTCAACATGACAAAGAGTTTACGGCACCCAAGCGCACTACCTTGCGCATCGAAGTTCGGGAGCCCGCTGAGAATTCATGTCTACAAAGGCGTGTTTCGAGGCGAGTGACTCTCGGAAGTCCAAATAAGGCAGTTTGCTCTCAGAAGGAAACGTTGTCATCCGAGGATGATAACGTTATACCTGGGAAATCATGCCAACACGCGATAGGTTACTCCGATCAAATGGACGAGTTGTACTATCGTGCTGGGGGTACGAACAAAACAAGAAAAAGAAGCCCTCAAGGGCTCGAAACTCAGTGCCCATGTGCCAAGCTCATTCGGGTAGTACTGTCTCAATGCAACTGCATCAAGGGAGTCCCCGAGAGAATTTCAGTGTTCGAAAGGCTCGGCACCGAAACGCCAAAACCAAGGTATAGGCGTTTCCGGCAAAGAAGAACGGTGGTTAAAGACGGAGAATTTCCGAGGGTCACCGCCAACATGACCAGCAAAGAGACATTGACACAGATTGATCTCAAGTCGTTTCTGGAAGCATCTCGGCGTGTAACCCGTCTGCAGTCCGGAGCCATCGCACGAGGAACTTATGGTAGGGTTCGGACAAGATTGCCTTCGGAAGATGAAGAATCGGATTCCTGCTCTGCTGTCGCATCGGACAATACAGTGTCCAGCGAAGGACAACCCCGCGAGTCATTTATGATAAGCGCGGAAGAAATGGCCAAGATGCTTGAAGACGCTTTGGCTAAGCAGAAAGAAAGTTTCAAGTTTGAGATGCAGATGGCCCTGCAGACTATGAGAGAGATGCATGAGCAACAAATCCAGGCATTCAGGAACCAACAAGGTGAACCAAGTCACCGTAATCAGGTTGTTCAGGAAGAAGAGCACACGGATAGGGATGGAGCTCACAATGCCAATAACCCTCCCGTCAATGCAGGGGGTTGTTCGCGGGAAAAATCGTGTCTTTCTTCATTGTTGATATCATTGCTATCTCAGTTAACAACTTTATGCGTTACAAAGATCCGGTCTTTTTATAAGATCCGGTTACAATGAAAAATCAAAGAAAACAAAGTAAAGATTACAATTTTCCTTATTTGTCGAACTAATCGCGAGCTCCTGTTTTGCGGTCGCTCGCTTTGGTGGGTTCTTTGCCTGCGCCGGGGTTATTTGCCGTGGACCACCGCGTGATCTCGATCCGGTCGGATCTACACGATATGACGGGTAATATTCCACCAAGGGAATAATAGCCGGGAGGGATTGTTTCACCAAGGAAACAACCGCTCGAATCTCGGGATCTAAGAACCAAGCTTAGATCCGGAGTGTGATCGTGTAGATCTCAAATCCAATCCTCTCGAACTCCTGCCTTATTTGGCGTTGGTGATCGCCGAGCACCGGATCTGAAAGTCCAAGTCTCCAAGCCTTCAAAGTTGTGATCTTTTTTAGATCTGAGTCTTCAATCCAGCAGGGCTTCGCCTCTCTCCAAAATTTCCAACCTCTGAAACAAATGAGCACAAGGCCTATTTATAGGCACTCAGAACTGTGCCCGCGCACAGTTCTGAGCCTAGCCACCCATGGGTGGCTCGGCCTTAGCCACCCTGGGGTGGTTCGGTTTCGGCCGAGTCCCCGGGTGTTTGTCCGTTTCGTCCTTTGTTTCCGGTTCTGGTTCTCTTGTGTGGTTGATTGACTTGGCAACGACTTGTTGACTTGATTCCAGATATGGCAGTGAGTCGGGTTCCTGATATGGCAGTAAACCAACTTCTGAATTTGAGTCCGGAATTGATGTTGATTTGATCGTGATTCATCCGAGTTCGCTCTTGTTTAGATGACTCGGTGATTCACCTAAACATTGGTTTGATTCCGCGTGCGAGTGGATGCATTCCAATGCTTGGGTGCGATTTGTCGCCTCGTTAACCTGCTCCGTTGCGTATAGCTTGGCTTCAGCGTTGGCGAGCTAACGGTCTTGTTTGGATACGTCGCCCGGTGGTCCGTTTGTTAAATCGGCGTCGAGCTGTGCTAAGGGACCTATAGGCAATTTTATACGCCTACAGATACCCCCTCCAAAGTATTTCAGTCTCATTCTTTTATAGAAGAGTCTGGAATACTTTGGACGCCTCCATCATTTGCGGACGAAACCGTCTTTGTTGTTGTTTGACAGGTTTGACATCCGACTTAATATTGAGACGATGCACCGCTACGTTTGGATCGAGCCCTGGCATGTCTTCATAATTCCAGGCGAACACATCGATGTACTCTCTGATAAGAGAGATTAACTCTTCTTTCTCCTCGGGTCCATCATTTGCGGATGAAACCGTCTTTGTTGTTGTTTGACAGGTTTGACATCCGTCTTAATATTGAGACGATGCACTGCTACGTTTGGATCGAGCCCTGGCATGTCTTCATAATTCCAGGCGAACACATCGATGTACTCCCTGATAAGAGAGATCAACTCTTCTTTCTCTTCGGGTAGGAGACTGTCGCTAATGAATATCGGCTTTGGATTTTCCTCACTTCTCATATTCACTTGGACTACTTGATCTTCGGTAGGAGGTTCTCTTTGTTCGAACCTATCACCATACTGCATGTTTAGGTGATGAACCCAAGGATCTTCCCATGTCGGCATCTGGTCGTCTTCCTCTATTGTGGTAGGATCGACCGTAACCATGTTCGACATCAGCTTTTTGAACATCTCACCGATACTAGTATCGGAATCCCAAACTGAAGGATCAGATGAGTATCCGTTTCTAGCTTTGTTAGCAATTCGATCGATGATTTGCCAGCAGCACTTCATCGGGTTTTCCCTTCGGTACATAGGCCATTCGAGGTGGAACTCGCGGACCTCGACCAAAGCAAAGACCCTCTCCAAGTGTAAAGTCATATCCATACTTCTCCATTAGATCGCGTGCTTTTGCGTCATATCTAAATAGATGAGGGGTAGGTTTGTCTTCATCTTCTTCTTCTTCTAAGAAGTGATCGGGTATTGGAGTTCCTTTTCCTTTGCCGTAGACGACTTCTTTTCCACCCCCTATTCCCGCGGGGATGACAAGTGTTGCTCCGCATGGATCTTGTACCTGGTTTTTCGTCATGCAAAATAATTTAAGAGGCATGTACAAATCAGGATTATCATAAAGCTTTTTAGTGACATCATCAAGACACATCGAGTACTCTAAATCATCGTTTATTGATAGTTCTTCGGCAAGTTGCCAATTACAACTACTTTCCGATGATTTATCATCGTCAAGATTGATTACAATGGGTAAAATGTCATTAAGTACAAAACCACCATCATAATCAAACCCAGTTTCGGTGTCAGCTTCATCTCCGCTGTTCGTTCCTTGGGCCGGTGATTCAGTATCGGATTCGGCCGATGGTTCAGTATCGGATTCGGCGCCGTATAGAAGGGAATCGGTGAAATAGTTCTCCAATCCCTTAAACGGTTGCTTATCCGCGACCACCGTCTTGACTTCATTATTTGAGTCCACGTACTTGAGGCATTGATGCAGAGTTGACGGGACTATAAGGTTACCGTGGATCCAAGGTCGACCCAACAGTAAGTTATAGGACGTTTCTGCGTCAATCACATAGCAAGTAACTTCTGATTTTAAATCTCCAATCTGGCATTTGATTCGAATCTTCCCCAAGGGTCTGGACCCGCTGGTGTTGAATCTATAAATCGTAGTGCCGGTGGAGGCTAGTTTGCTAGTCGGGATTCCGAGATGATGCGTCAATCGGAATGGCATGATGCTAACAGCAGAACCCGGATCAACTTGGATCCGGTTGACCATGCTGGAGCCAATGTGCCCTGTGAAATACAAAGGCCGATCATGCTTTGAGTTCTTCGTCTGCATGTCTTCTTTGGTAAAAGAGATGCATGGAAAATGATGTACCGCGAGATTGCAGTGTTGAGCTGACGGCTCTGGTCCTTCAGGAGATGGCTTGATTCGAGTTAGAAAAGCTTCAGAGTCACTCAAGGCCTCTTGTAATGCTTTCCTTGTATCCTTGGAAAGACGCAACAGCTCGTATAGGGTTATCCTAGCCGGGATATTGGCTAACTACGCCATGATGTCAAAATGGGGCGGAGAGCTTGCATTTCCCGGTTTGTCTCTCCCAATCGGATGATTGAATCGAGACTGCCTCGGGTTTTGGGTCTCTTGACGTAAAGGCTATTTCCCTTTCTCCTTCTGCTGGACTTTCTCCGCAGCTACAGGCGTTGGGGGAATTGCTGCTATTCCTAGTTCTGCCAATGTCTTGGAAGGAGCGGTTTTGGTACCTAATTGCTCGGAAGCATCCGGATACTTGTAGTGATACTCATTCCCACTCCGGGTTGCAAAGGCTTCCTGTTCATCTTCAGAAAGCGGGTAGGCAGGAATTTCTTCGTCATCTTCTCCTGGAATAGCAGAGGCTCCATAACAAGACTTACCCTTTCCTTTTGACTTTTTCTTGGAAGAGGTTCCAGTCCATTGCTCATCTCCAATCAAATCTGGATGAACCCAAAGAATCTCACCATTAGGGGCTGTGTGTGGCACAAGTCCTTTCTGGCGCTGCTTGTGAGGATCATCGTTCACCGTCTTCACTACTGCATTCATTACTGGCTCATGCTGGAATCGGTATAAGGGAAAAGAACCAAAACTAATTGATACCGCATTTGCTCCCACTCTCTTCTCCTTCGACTGCTTCATGGTGATGACGCCGACATCAATTAGAGCTTGGATCTTGTCCTTAAGGGCATAGCACGTCTTGGTAGGATGGTGCACCGCTCTATGAAATGCGCAGTATTTTGGATCATTGATTCTCTTGGCATCTTCCTGATCCTGAACTGGAGGCAACTTGATCTTGTTATTTTCAATGAGGTACTTGAAGATACCGGGAACTTCATCCTCTTTGAACGAGTAGACTTTTGGGAACTTCGGCTCCGAGGCTTTTGGCTTCTGGGTCTGCTGTTGCCACCTTGATTGTTGAGGCGCCTTTTGCTGCTGTTGTTGCGGTTGCGGTTGCGCTTGCACTTCGAACGTTTGATTTGCGTTCACGGCATTTGCATGTGTTTTTCCTTTACCCCTAGGGACAAAATTTGGTTGCGGAGCATTATTAGCTATTTGACCCCTTTCCGCCTTCTTCTTTTTAAGGAATCGTTCGGCTCGTTCTCCTCGCACCTTCAGATCCTTCCAGGTCTTTGGCGGCGCCATTCCCATGGCTTCCAGGATGTCCAATGAAAGATTGTTATGACAGGTCTCGAGGATGAAATCTTCGCTGACCGGATCCCTACAATTCATTGCTTTATTCCGGAATCTCTTCACAAAGTTTTCGACTGTCTCACCATTCTTCTGCTTCTCATCAAACAGAGTGCCGATTGAGACCTCAGTGTCGTCGTCGAAGAAGTTCGTCAGAAACATATCCTCCATGTCATCCCAACTGCTGATACTTCCCGGCTTGAGGCGACGATACCAATCGAAGGCCGCTCCGCGAAGAGTGCCAACGAATGACCGTACCATCAAGGGTTCATTGCCGGAGATTATTCCTAAGTGAGACTTAAAATATATTAAGTGTTGGGTAGGGGAACCCTTTCCATCAAACGGCGGAAAGTTGATTAAATTGAACTTTGCCGGTTCTATCTTCGAGTGGCTTTGGGGAGAGGTAACGTGGTCCTCTTTTGCATTATCATCTACAGGACCACTTCCGTTGTCGTTGTTGACAGGGGGAATAGTTTCCCGTTCATTCTCATCTTGATTCTGATGATTGTGTCGAGTGGGTTCTCCTTGGTGAGTCGTCAGAGCCGTGATTTGCTGGTCATGCATCTCTCTCATTTGCTGCATGGTCATCTCCATCTCGAACTTGAAACTTTCCTTCTGCCTAGCCAGGGCATCTTCAAGCATTTTGGTTACTTGCTCGGCGCTGATCATGAGTACCTCGTGGGGTTATCCCTCGCTGGATACCGTGTTGTCCGATGCAATCGCAGAGCAGGCATCTGATCCTTCGTCTTCTGACGGTGATCTCGTCCGGACCCTACCATAAGTCCCTCGTGTAATGGTTCCGGACTGCAGATGAGTTAAATACCAGGGTACTAGCGGAATTGAATCGGGATTATCCCCCGTCGATGCCCTTTTGCTGGCCATATTAGTGGTGACCTTCGGAAATTCTCCAACGCCTTGGCTTGGTCTCGGACGTTCTGGTGGAAATTCTCTCGAACACCGAAACTCTCCTTGGGGCTTTAGAACAACAGCATTCTGACAATACCGCCTTGATTATGGTGGCACACGGAAAGTGAGACTCCGTGTCTTGAACGTCCCTCTTTCGAGATTACCCGCACCCCTGGCTCTATAGTACAACTCATCAGTTTGATAACTGGAGCAACCCATAGAGTGCTGACATGACTTCCCAGGTATAACACTATCATCATCAGACGAATATGTTTTCCTCTGGGGATATGACGCATTATTAGCGTTTTCAGGAGTCGCTCATTCAAGTCTATGCTTTTGCGGGCGTAAAATCTTAACGGGCTCTTGAACTTCGACACGCAAACCAATGCGGTCGGCAATAGGGGTTTTCCCTTTGTTATCTATCTTGGGGGAATTAGCATGACCCCCAGTCGGGTTTATCAAATGGGGACCTTTCAATGGACCCAATCGCTCCTTGATAGGTACATTACCTCGATTCCCTGGTAAGGGACCGAGGCAACCTTTCAAAGGAATTCTGGATGTTGAAGGATCCGTGTTCTTACCTGACTCCGCCGGAGGTGCGGGGGCAATGGGAACGGGATCTGGATTTGATGAAGGTTGGACAGCAACTCCGTCCACTCTTGTCTTAGGCGCCGGCTTTGCCTTTAGCACCCACACCTGCTTGTGTTTTGACGGATTCTTGACCGCCTCTTCTTTCTGCATCTCCTCCGCTTTCTGTAGGAGAGCTCGGGCATGCGCAAGCAACGCGTGGCGTTTCTTGATTCGCTCTTCGAGGGTTGAGCGAGTCCTCGTGACACAAACCCAATCGTTTGTTTCTGCCTTGAAGGAGGAGTTGGTTATGTGCCATTGTTGCTCTTGGCGCTGTCTGGACTTGAGATCTTCATTGTAGCGAATCCCGTCCATCGATTCCGCGGCCTTGGCCAGTTGTTGTGCATGGCGTTGGCGCCGTCTTTGGCGCGTCCTCTTTGACACAGCTGGAGGACCTTCAGTAGGCATCTCCTTAGCGGAGGAGAAGTCCAGATCTGCGGTCTTGACTACGTTGGATGACGCGGGGACGTCACGTGGTGCGAGTGCAGCGACGGCGACGGGATCTTGGATCTTGGAGCCGGAGGTCCCGCGAGCATTTCTGGAAGATAAAGTCTTCCTACGCCTGTTTGGAGAGGCGGATCTGGAGGAGGAGGAAGAGAGGTACTCTTCAAACTTTTGCTGATCGAACTCGTATTCGATCTCTTCATTCACCCGGATCTTGAATGCCGGTTGCGTCACGACAGCCTCGGCAGCGAGGCTGTTGGCTCCCACTGTGGTCGCCAGTTTGTTTGCGTCGAAAATTATTGTATTCATTGCTGTATTCATTACAACTTTAGTCGTTACAATGAAATCAAAAAAGATTGTCTTTTTATAAGACTTTTACACAATGAAAACAAAAGTTACAACTCTCTTCAAACAAACGCAAGATCCGTTTATCGTCTCTTGCTTGCGTGGGTCTTTGGCCTGTGACGGGGACGTCAATATCCGTGGACTACCTGGCACTCAGATCTGTTCCGGAAAAATCGGACAGAGCTTCGTTGATCCGCGGGAGATCTAGAAGCCTGAAGCGTCTATCTCGGCTAAAACGAGATATCTGCTCTTCTTAGTGATTACCGGCGAAGGGTAATACTAAGGAAAGGGGGGACGGGTGATGAAGACTCTGATGAAGACCTCTCCTCTCCTCTGTTGAAGCGCTCAACCAATCTTCACTGTAGCAGGGCTTCGCCAACCTCTCCAAAAATCCAGATCCTCCAAAAATGAGGCCTTAGGGGGCTATTTATAGCCTATGCCTTGGTTTTGGCGTTTCGGTGCCGAGCCTTTCGAACACTGAAATTCTCTCGGGGACTCCCTTAATGCAGTTGCATTGAGACAGTACTACTCGAATGAGCTTGGCACATGGGCACTGAGTTTCGAGCCCTTGAGGGCTTCTTTTTCTTGTTTTGTTCGTACCCCCAGCACGATAGTACAACTCGTCCATTTGATCGGAGTAACCTATCGCGTGTTGGCATGATTTCCCAGGTATAACGTTATCATCCTCGGATGACAACGTTTCCTTCTGAGAGCAAACTGCCTTATTTGGACTTCCGAGAGTCACTCGCCTCGAAACACGCCTTTGTAGACATGAATTCTCAGCGGGCTCCCGAACTTCGATGCGCAAGGTAGTGCGCTTGGGTGCCGTAAACTCTTTGTCATGTTGAGGGTTGTGTCGACCCCCAGCATGTTGATTAGTTCGGAGCCTCTTCATCGGGCCCGAGCGTTCATGGACTTCGTTGCGCTCGTCGGGAATTGGACCGAGGCGCTCCAAGATTGACCTCCTTCCTCGGGATGGTTCGGGAGGTTGAACTCGTTTTGAAGGCTGTAAAGGTCGATCCTCGGCCTGACTCACCACTTTGGACTTTGGCCTCACATCAAGGCGATGAACCACTCGATAAGTGCTTTACTGGCACAAGACGACGATAACGGTCACGAACAGGTAGTTTATTACCTAAGTCGGACCTTGATGGGCGCCGAGTCTCGATATCCGATGATTGAGAGAGAATGCCTCGCATTGGTGTTCGCGATGCAAAAGATGCGGCATTACTTGGTTGGACAGACGATTTACGTCATTTCCAAGGTTAACCCAGTACGGGTGTTTATGACGCAACCGGCCTCTATGAATTGGTGATTAGCGAAATTGGCCCTTCTCTTGTCCTAATATGATTTGCACTTCCTCTATGAATTGGCGGTTAGCGAAGTGGGCCCTTCTCTTGTCCCAATATGATTTGCACTTTAAGCAGCAGAAGTCGATCAAGGGGCAAGCGATTTGTGATCTTCTGGCGGCAAACCCGACCACAGATACGGCAGAAGTATATGATGACTTGCCGGATGAAACCCACGAGGTTAATACTACGTCTCACCAACAAGTATGGTAATTATATTTCGATGGTGCCTCAAGGTCAGTTAATAGGGTAGTAACCCCGGGAGGTTATACAGTTTCCTCCGGGGTTGGAGTTGTCCTAATCTCCCCGGGGAAGCATGTGATGCCTCGAGCTTATTCATTGACTAGTCCGTGCTCCAATAACGTAGCCGAATACAACGCGCTTCTCATTGGGCTCAGTTTCGCTAAAGAGCTGGGGGTCGAATATCTCGAAGCCTTTGGGGATTCTCAATTAATAGTCAACCAAGTCCGTGGAGAGTATGAAGTCAGGAACCAGGACCTGATCCCGTACCACCAGGAAGCCATCAAAATGCCAGAATCTTTTGAAGAATTCTTCATTGAATATATTCCTCGTCTCCAGAACGCTTATGCGAATGCACTGGCAGCACTAACAGTATCACTTGCGCAGCCTCTGAAACTGAGCTGTTAGTCACAGTGAGGACGCATCAACTCTGCATACCCATATACTATTGAAGAAGAAGATGACGGAAACATTAACGCCAAGGAGGTGAATTCAACTCAAATTGGTTCTGAGTCCCGAGATTGGCATTTTCCCATCATAGACTATGTCCAATATGGTATTTTGCCTGAAGACATAAAAGAAAGGGAATCAATCCGCCGAAGAGCACCAAGGTTCTTCTATAATGCCGAGACCCATACGTTATACCGTAGAAGGTACGATGGTTTATTACTCCGATGCCTTTCGAACAAAGAAGCAGAAGAAGTTCTTAAGGAAGCGCACGAAGGAGAATGTGGTGCGCATCAGCCTGGTCCCAAACTGTATGATCGCATCAGGAGAATGGGATATTTCTGGCCAACGATGGTTCGTGACGCAATCGAATACGCTCGAGAGTGTCATGCTTGTCAAATACATGCAAATTATATGCATCAACCGCCAGAGCAGTTGCACACGTCAACCACATCTTGGCCGTTCGAGACATGGGGTATGGACATTGTCGGTCCTATTTTTCCCCCTTCAGTCAAAGGCGATCGATTCATCCTCGCAATCACAGATTATTTCTCAAAGTGGGCTGAAGCAATTTCGCTCAGAGAAGTGAAGACGAACAACGTCATCAATTTCATCAAGCATCATGTCATATACCGACACGGCGTGCCAAGACGGATCATTCATGACAACGGTCCAAAGTTCATAAGCAACGCCTTCGTCAGATTCTGCGTTATCCCGCTGCGAATGGGTTAGCTGAGGCGTTCAACAAGACGATCATTAAGATATTGTCAAAGCTCGTGAAGACCAATAAACGAGACTGGGACGATAAACTCGGTGAAGCACTCTGGGCTTATCGCACCACCATACGCACACCTACAGGAGCCACCCCATATTCGCTGGTATACGGATGCGAGGCTGTGCTACCTTTGGAGATCCAAATTCCATCACTTCGGATCGCCCTCGCAACTGAGATGACGACAGAAGAACAGCATCAAAAACGTCTCGAAGAACTCGAGAGGTTGGATGAAAAGCGCTTGGAGGCTCAACAACAAATTGAGTTATATCAAGCCAGAATATCTAGGGCTTTCAACAAAAGAGTCCGACAGAGAAGCTTCAAGGAAGGAGATCTGGTCCTCGCTGCTCGCCGACCGATAATCCTCAATTCCAAGAAGAAAGGTAAATTCGAACCCAAGTGGGAAGGACCGTTTGTGATAGACACAGTCTACTCAAACGGTGCATATCGCCTGATTACTCAAGAAGGCACCAGGCAATTAATGCCAATAAATGGGAAGTTCCTGAAAAAGTACTATCCCTAGTACATTCAGGATAACCCATTTACCGGGAAGTTCCTTGAAGAATATTACACTTAATATTCTAGAGGATAACCCAAAATCTTTTTCACCACCAAAATCCCTCACTGATCAATTTCAATTGACAGTGGGTCCACCAAAAATGTCTTTCTGGCCCTCCTGACTCTTTCCATTAACAAGAGGTCCACTTTCATCTCGGAGTCCCCTTTTGATAAACGAAAGAACTCCCTCCTTCTTCTTTTTGGTTAAGCCCTCTCATGGCTATGACCAAAGTTGAAATTTCACTTCGATAAATGAAGAACTCCTTTTTAGTTTAGATAACCAATCCTATAAAAGGCAGGTTTATGTAGATTTTCCAGATTCTCAGAGTGGAGATCCCACTTCTAGTTTCTTTCGCGCTGGAAATAGAATATAAAATTCTTCCTTTCCAGAATCAAGGAATAGAATATAAAATTCTTCCTTCCTTGTTTTCAGGTTTGCCTTCACCCTAAAAGAAGACCGGGAAATAGAATATAAAATTCTTCCTTTCCCGCACCAACCTTTTCTAAGAATCTATCAATCTAGGATTCATCCTAGGAAGTTTATCCCGAATCCTAAGCAGGGATAAGTCTGCGCCTAACACGCGCTGCCGGTTTAGTCTTTTTCCGCACAAAAAGACACCAGAGTCTGATTCTGGGGTATTTTATCCTGAAACCTAAGCAAGGATAAGTCTGCGCTTAACCCGCGCTGCCGGTTAGCTCTTAACCGTTAAAAAGAACTTATCAATTTAGGATTCATCCTAGGAAGTTTATCCCGAATCCTAAGAAAGGATATGCCGACGCCTAACACGCGCTGCCGGTTTAGTCTTTTTCCGTAGAAAAAGACACCAGAGTTCGATTCTGGGGTATCCTATCCCGAAGCCTAAGTAAGTATAAGTCAGCGTCTAAAACACGTTGCTGGGTAGCCTATTCCCATAACAATGGCGAAGTCTACATATTCGAAGTTATAGCATCAAGTCTAAGGGAGTTCATTCCTTTAGCACAACGTCACATGCGGAACGGATTTAGATAATCCGCATGCTAGCCCGACTCAAACGGTAGTCGGTAAAGGCTAATCAAACCCGTTAAAGGCTGGGGGTTAGCCAAAAATCCTAAAGTCAACACCTAACACGTGTCGCCGGGTAGCCTATTCCCGTAACAATGGCGAAGTCTATGTATTCGACATCATAGCACGAAGTCTAAGGGAGTTCATTCCCTTAGCACAACGTTACATGCGGAACGGATTCCGACAATCCGCATGCTAGCCCGACTCAATCGGTAAAGGCTAATCAAATCCGTTGATGGCTGGGGGTTTGCCAAAAATCCTAAAAGTATTATGGTCAATCATTTCAAACGGAATGAGGAATCATAATAAAGATAAAGATAAAAGAAACCAGTTCCACTAAAAGGATCAAAAGTCAAGACATTCAGCAAATGAAATCGTACATTAAGAACATGGCCAAAAATCTGCTGATTGAGCTTAGACAGATTTTCATCATAAGCTTGCCTAAGCTCAGCTCTGATGGAATCCTCTGTGGTGGCTAAAGTCCTCGCAGCAACATCCTCCGTCTCGACCAGCTTCTGCTTCAGGGATGTCAACTCACCAGATAAAACAGTGTGGGCTTGTTGATAATGTACCTTCGTCATCGGAAGAATACCAAAAGTCTCCTCTTTTTCACGGAGTGCTCTTCTGAGCTGGTCTATCTCGGTCGCACAGGAGGCAAGAGAAGAGTCAAGCTCGGTGAGTGAAGATGATTTAGCAGCAAGGTGGGCCTCAACTCGGTCCACTCGATCCTGCTGCACCTGAATGTCTAACTCAGCAAGAAACCTGGCATCACGCCATGTCTGTAAGTGAGTATCCAACTCGGCAGCGATGAATGAGGAGGCACCTGCATCCCGGAGCTCA
>NW_017973160.1:0-34097 GCF_001876935.1 Asparagus officinalis | reverse complement strand
AAGATCCGCTTCTTTTATAGATCCGGTTACAATTAAATCAAAGAAAATAAGAAAAATTACAACTCTCCTGCAGTGAACAAATCACGAGCTCCTGTTTGCGGTCGCTCGCTTTGTGGGTTCTTTGCCTGCGCCGGGGTTAATCCGTGACCCACGCGGCCGATCTAGATCCGGTCGGATCTACACGAGTATGCGGGTATTATTCCACGAAGGGAATAATAGCCGAGAGGGATTAATCCACCAAGGGAATAATCGCTCGGTCTCGAGATCTAAGACAAGCTTAGATCTGGAGTGTTGCCTCGTGTAGATCTCAGATCTGCTTCTTTCTTTCTCTCGAATCCTGCCTTTTTCTGACGTGGATGGTCGCCGAGATCAGATCTGAATGGTGCAAGTCTTCTGGTCTTCAAGCCTCGAGTTCACTCTTCAATCCGGCAGAGTTTCGCGCTAAAGTTGTAACTAAAGATGACAATTATCTCATTAATGAAGAAAGCAACGGTTTTCCACGCGAACAAAAACTCCATGAAATCACCCTCATACATATCTAATGACTTGTTATCAAGTATATTCATGACCTTAAGTCATTTACCACAAATAGAGTTATTTATCACTAATAATTCACATATACTTCTAATAAAATATGGGGTTCTAAAAGTTCATTTGTATATTCAATTTTTATAACAATGCATTATTAATATGTCGACTTGACCGGGTTGTTTTGGTATATCGCAGGAGAAATTACATGCCAAGGTGCAGGAGCAATTATCACAGACTCAGGTCGATTCTAACACTCCGACCCGACTAAGTAGAGAGAAGGAGGACTGCATCATCGAGATGGTCATTGGACAGAGTAGGAAGAACAGATACCGGTGGAGAGGATCTGAGCATTGACCGCACGAGTCTAGTAACACCTACGAGTCTGCAGCACCACCAGGATGCAGTTCTTCTTAAGACCCGACTATGGAGCAGCGGATGAAAGCAATGGAAGATTGGCAGTCGCATCGGGAGTCAGAGCTACTGCAGATGGCGGAGGAAGAACGGAGGCGCATGTTTGTTGGCAATTTTGTAATAAGAAAATGAATGAAAGAATTGCGTTTGACTTTATTCTCTCTAACTGTTTAGAAAAAGAATGATTACAACTCTCTCTACTCTCGATTACAATTTGAATTCCTGATTACAAAAGAGAGGAGAATGATCTGGATTCTCCCCTTTGTTTAATTCTGGGTTCTTCACGGTGGCGATGAGATGCCTCCCTCGAATGCTCGCGTCGTCACTGGAATGTGGTCTTCTCCTCACGATTTGACGTTGTGGAGAACTCTGAACGAGTTTGAAACTCTATGAAAGAGTTGATTTAACCGAAAGTCGGTTATAAGCCAAGGATGAAGAAGATCTTGTTGCCGATCTCCAAAGCTCCAACCGAAGGATGAATGATCCTCTTTTCGCTGCCAAGAAGTTCCAACTGACCGCCCTCCAAAAATCCAGCCCTGAACTAAGTTGATTTCTTAGTTATTTATAGGGGATTAAGGGGTGTAACCACCTCATTAATTCGCTCCTAAGTGGGGCTAATGCGATGTAACCGCTCCTTAAATCACTCCTGAGTGGAGTTGTGATCCCCTCAGATCGTGGGAAACAGTTTTGAAACCGTTCAACTCGTGTTTGAACGAGTCAAACGCAGATCCTGCATTCTGGCATGAATTCTGTGTCCAAACGCAGTGTCTGGAAGCTTGAACGCAGTGATTGGAAGCTGCGTTTGCAGCGGATGAAAGCTGCGTTTGGCAGCGATATAGAGCTGCGTTGGGCAGCGCTTGGAGCTGCGTTGGGCAGCGTCGGGCGGCGAATAGAGCTGCGTTGTGCAGCGATATTGAGCTACGTGGTGCAGCGATGTTGAGCTGCGTCGGGCAGCGATGTTGAGCTGCGTCGGGCAACGAATAGAGCTGCGTCCAGTGGCGATTTAAGCTGCATTTGCAACTTTTGGAGCTGCATTTGAGCTGCGTTCGTGACTATGAACGCGGCGCATCTGGATGCTGGTACGCGGGGAGGACTTCCATGTCTTGATTTGAAAAGACCGTCGATTTGTAGTCTCTTTCTATCAGAGTGTTGCTAAAGATCGTCGTTTTGTAATCTTTGCCTTAGCTCTTTGACATATGAGAGTCGTCAGATTGTAACTCCTGATGTTGATTATGAAGGCTGTTTGATTAGAGCTTCCATCAGTTGTCGTGAAGGTCGTCAGATTGTAACCTTTAGCGATCTACGTGAAAGTCTTCAAATTGTAACCTTCTGGAAGTCATCAGATTGTAACTTCCATCATCGGTGTTTGATGGGGATCAGCTATCTATTGTGATTTTTAGACAGCCTACAGAACCCCCTCCAAAGTTTTCGAAAGTTCGCGGTTGACTGGGACGAATTTTCGGAATACTTTGGATCTCAATTCTGATCTTGGAGCTGTTGATTCCTTGTGGTAAAGGATTTATTCTCTGCACTTGCTTCGAAGGCATCTTGGTTGAAGGGATTTTCCACGTAGGACCTGTATGAAGGTATGCGCCATAATCCTGCTTCTCGAATGTGGGGGTGGATCCTGCATTTTGAACTTGAGATGCGGGTCTCACCCTTGCATGTTGAATTTGGAACACAGGTGTGACCTCGGCGTTTGGTTTTTGCATCGCGGGTCTGACCTCAACGTTTTGACTTAAGACATGGAAGTGGCTTCCGTACATTTTTGACTAAGTCTTTGATACTTGTCTTTGGCTCATCTGTTTTAAGTCTCGGCTCACATCCATTAAGCTGATGGACCTGCAAACGTGCATAGGATTTTTGGCAAACCCTCAGCCATCAACGGATTTGATAAGCCTTTACCGATTACCGTTTGAGTCGGGCTAACATGTGCATGCGTAAAAGGCATGGATTTTGGTGCTACGATGTTGAATACGTAGACTTTGTCGTTATTTCTTCCTGTGTTACTTGAAACACTGAAAGAAAGTTGGAAGCGCCAGAGGTGTAATATTAACTTGGCATGAATTTTCACTTAGAGTGAAATTCAAAAATTTTCTTTATTATCACTGGGATAATTTCATAAAATCTCTAATCCACTGGGGATTTTATAATGACGACTTGCTATTCTTGTTGAAAAAGGATTAACAAGTTCATTGGGAGGTTTGACTGTTAAAGGTGTGATGTTAACCTAACAGTATTTTTATGGACCTATCACTCCGTGGATGAGAGTCGGAAAGTGTTGCGATCGGAGCAACTTTGAGGACCTATCGCTCTATTGACGAGAGTCGATAAGTTGAGTTTGTCAGAGGTGTTTGATATTAACGTGACAAGATTGTGTTGCGATTGGAGCAACTTTGAGGACTTATCGCTCTATTGGGGAGAGTCGATAAGTTAATTGTCAGAGGTTTGGTGTTAACATGACGGGAATTTGTTGCGATCGGAGCAACTTTGTGGACTTATCATCCTATTGATGAGGATTGATAAGTGGGTTTTGTCAGAGGTTTAGTGTTAACGTGACAGGATTTGTGTTGCGATGGGAGCAACTTTGTGGACTTATCATCCTATTAAAGAGGATTGATAAGTGGGTTTGTCAGAGGTATGATGTTAACATGACGGGAATTTGTTGCGATCGGAGCAACTTTGTGGACTTATCATCCTATTGATGAGGATTGATAAGTGGGTTTTGTCAGAGGTTTAGTGTTAACGTGACAGGATTTGTGTTGCTGCGATGGGAGCAACTTTGTGGACTTATCATCCTATTGATGAGGATTGATAAGTGGGTTTTGTCAGAGGTTTAGTGTTAACGTGACAGGATTTGTGTTGCGATTGGAGCAACTTTGGAGACTTATCATCCTATTGACGAGGATTGATAAGTGGATTGTTGTCAGAGGTATATTGTTAACGTGACAGGAATGTGTTGCGATTGGAGCAACTTTGTGGACTTATCATCCTATTGACGATGATTGATAAGTGGATTGTTGTCAGAGGTATAATGTTAACGTGACAGTGATGTGTTCTTGTGACTTGCACAAGATTTTAGGAATTAGCGTCTCGCTGGGGAAACTTGCTAGGTGAGTTTATCATCAGGAACGATGAGTTCTGATACCTGTGATTTGAACAAGATTTTGAAGACTTAGTGTCTTGCTGGGGAAGATTGCGATTTGAGCAATTTTGAGGACCAATCATCTTATTGAAGAGGAGTGATAGGTTGATTGTCAGAGGTGTATTGTTAACGTGACAAGTTGAGAGAGATGCAAGTTGAATGCATACTCCGTGGGGATGATGATCGTCAGAAGTGTAATGTTAACTTGACGATGTGAAAGATTTATTACTCTTAATCCAATGGATTCCAAGTAACCAACCCCCAGTCTTGATTAAGACTTAGCAGGGGAATAAAAAGAGATAGATAAGGCACATCACCTAGTGGGGCACTATCCATGAAGTCGGAATAGAGGCACATCACCTGGTAGGCCATTATCTGATGAGTTTGACTATCAGAGGTAACTGTTAACGTGATAGTTTTGTGGACCCGCCATCCTACTTGAAGAGGATTGGTGGGGGAATTTGGAGGAAAATGACTATCAGGAGGTAACTGTTAACGTGATAGTTTTGTGGACCCGCCATCCTACTTGAAGAGGATTGGTGGGGGAATTTGGAGGAAAAGGACTATCAGAGGTGACGGTTAACGTGATAGTTTTGGTGGACCCGCCATCCTACTTGAAGAGGATTGGTGGGGGAATTTGTAGGAAATGGACTATCAGGGGGTACTGTATTGGATTTTGTCAACTGAACGCATGCCTGAGCTTCAGGTTTTGCTGATGAAACGCATATTTGAGAGTTGCGTTTATTTTGTGGAACGCACTCCTGAGGGTTGCGTTCATTTTGTGGAACGCGCCCCTGAGGGTTGCGCTCAGTCTTCTTCACACAGAGCCTATGTTTGGGCTCATAGACGCGAGACTTGCGTTCTGAAACAGAAACAATGTCGCGTTTAGGATCACAAACACGAAGCTCGTGTTGACTTGAGGATCGGCTCCTTCGTCGAGCGGCGTTCTTCTTAGCCTGCTTTAAGGCTTTGGCAGCAACACCTTCAACTCGGTAGACGGGTTTGGCCGAAGCTGAGCCCACTTCTTCGGAGGAGGGGATGTTCAAGCAATCTAATCCAAAGGAGACGACTTCCTTCGGCGATTTGGCAGAGATTGGAGCTTTAGACCTCTTGGAGTTCTTGCGGACCTTGCGCATAGCCTTGGAGCTAAGGGATCCGGAGGAGAGGGCTTCCTCGTACTTGGCTTGATCAAACTCTACCACGAGAGTTTTAACGATTGTTCCAGTGAGATGAACATCGGATTGCGCCACTACTTCTTCGTCGGTGAAGCTAGTCCCCAGCAGAGTCGCCATCTTTTGTTTGTGGGAAAATTTGCAATAAAAAGACAATAAAGGAAAATTTGATTTGTATTCCTTTAATCTCGAATACAATTGGATTTTCTGATTACAAAAGAGAGGAGAATGATCTGGATTCTCCTCTTTGTTTAATTCTGTGTTCTTCACGGTGGTGATGAGATGCCTCCCTCGAATGCTCGCGTCGAGTTTGTTTCTCGTTGACGATCCAACGTCTTGTTTCACTAGAATATGATCTTCCCCTCACGATTTGACGTTGTGGAGAACTTGCGTGGCAAGTTTTAAACTCTGGACGAGTTGATAACTCTGAATGAGTTGGAAACTCTTGAAAAAGAGTTGATTTGAACCGAGAATCGGTTCTCAAGCCAAGGATGAAGAAGCTCTTGTTGCAGATCTCCCCATGCTCCAACCGAAGGATGAAGGATCCTCTTTTCGCTGCCAAGAAGTTCCAACAGACCGACCGAAAGATGCAGCCCCGAACTAAGTTGATTTCTTAGTTATTTATAGGGGATTAAGGGGTGTAACTACCTCCTTAATTCGCTCCTAAGTGGGGCTAATGCGATGTAACCGCCCCTTAAATCACTCCTGAGTAGAGTTGTGATCCCCTTAGATCGTGGGAAACGGTTTTGAAACCGTTCAACTCGTGTTTGAACGAGTCAAACGCAGATCCTGCATTCTGGCATGAATTCTGTGTCCAAACGCAGTGTCTGGAAGCTTGAACGCAGTGATTGGAAGCTGCGTTTGCAGCGGATGAAAGCTGCGTTTGGCAGCAGTATAGAACTGCGTTGGGCAGCGCTTGGAGCTGCGTTGAGCAGCGTCGGGCGGCGAATAGAGCTGCGTGATATTGAGCTGCGTTGTGCAGTGATGTTGAGCTGCGTCGGGCAGCGATGTTGAGCTGCGTCCAGTGGCGATTTAAGCTGCGTTTGCAACTTTTGGAGCTGCATTTGAGTTGCGTTCGTGGCTATGAACGCGGCGCATCTTGATGCTGGTACGCGGGGAGGACTTCCACGTCTTGGTTTGAAGAGACCGTCGATTTATAGTCTCTTTCTGTTGAAGTTTTGCAAAGATCGTCATTTTGTAATTTTTACTTTAGCTCTTTGATATGCAAGAGTCGTCAGATTGTAACTCTCGATGTTGATTATGAAGGCTGTTTGATTAGAGCTTCCATCAGTTGTCGTGAAGGTCGTCAGATTGTAACCTTCAACGATCTACGTGAAAGTCTTCAAATTGTAGCCTTCTGGAAGTCGTCAGATTGTAACTTCCATCATCGGTGTTTGATGGGGATCAGCTATCTATTGTGAATTTTAGACAGCCTACAGAACCCCCTCCAAAGTTTTCGAAAGTTCACGGTTGACTGGGACGAATTTTCGGAATACTTTGGATCAACAACTGATGAAAGCTCTAATCAACAGTCTTCACAATCAACATCGAGAGTTACAATCTGACGACTCTTGCATATCAAAGAGCTAAAGTAAAAATTACAAAATGATGATCTTTGCAAAACTTCGACAGAAAGAGACTATAAATCGACGGTCTCTTCAAACCAAGACGTGGAAGTCCTCCCCGCGTACCAGCATCAAGATGCGCCGCGTTCATAGCCACGAACGCAACTCAAATGCAGCTCCAAAAGTTGCAAACGCAGGTTAAATCGCCACTGGACGCAGCTCAATATCGCTGCCCGACGCAGCTCAACATCGCTGCACAACGCAGCTCAATATCGCTGCCCAATGCAGCTCCAAGCGCTGCCCAACGCAGCTCTATACCGCTGCCAAACGCAGCTTTCATTCGCTGCAAACGCAGCTTCCAATCACTGCGTTCAAGCTTCCAGACACTGCGTTTGGACACAGAATTCATGCCAGAATGCAGGATCTGCATTTGACTCGTTCAAACACGAGTTGAACGGTTTCAAAACCGTTTCCCACGATCTAAGGGGATCACAACTCCACTCAGGAGTGATTTAAGGGGCGGTTACATCGCATTAGCCCCACTTAGGAGCGAATTAAGGAGGTGGTTACACCCCTTAATCCCCTATAAATAACAAAAAATCAATTCAGTTAAGGGCGGTCGGTTGGAACTTCTTGGCTCGTCAATTCCAGTGAATCAAGACGTCGGATCGTCAACGAGAAGCAAACTCGACGCGAGCATTCGAGGGAGGCATCTCATCGCCACCGTGAAGAACCCAGAATTAAACAAAGGGGAGAATCCAGATCATTCTCCTCTCTTTTGTAATCAGGAAATCCAATTGTAATCGAGATTAAAGGAATACAAATCAAATTTTCCTTTATTGTCTTTTTATTGCAAATTTTCCCACAAACAGCGCCGGGAGCAGAAGGAGCTGGAATTCGCCTAGTTCATATCGACTCTGCCTTCTGATTCTCAGGAGGCATATGTGGATCAGGTAATATATATATTTTATTTTTTTTAATTAAATGAATTAAATATAAAATTCTTACTTAGTTATGAGTATGCCATGTGACTAAATGATATCACATACACACCGATGCACACTGATACAAACTGTTACACACAAACACTAACTCTCTCCGAAACACAAAACCAAAAAAATATACCTAATGTTTTTATGTGATGGTGGTGTTGATGGTGCGTGCGTGCATAGTGATGGTTGTATTGGTTGGTGAGTTGGTTAGTTGGTTATTGTTTTGTTTTATTGTGGTGCGTTCGTGCGTAGGGTCGTTGGTTATGTTATTGGTTGGTGGGTGCTTTTGTCGTGGTGAGGGAGGGGAAGGAGTAGGGATTTGGTGGTGGTGGTGGTGGTGGTGGTGGTGATGGAGGGGGAGGGGGTGGGGGTAGAGTTTGGTTGGTTGGTGGGTGGGGTTGGGGGATTGTTGTGGTTGTGGTGAAGGTGTTGTTATTGTTGTGTTGTGGTGTTGCATGTGTTGTGTTGTCGTGGTCGTTATGTGCGTGCTGGGTACCCGTGCGTGCGTGTGTGCGAGTGGGGTTAGGGTGTGTGCGTGCGTTGTTAAAAACATGTGCGTGCTTGAGTATAATACATAAAAATATGCCATGATACTCTCTTCGAAACATATAACATGTAAGAATATGTCATGATACTCTCTTATTGCTATACTTGCATGTCATGCCATGTTGTTTTATAATTTGTTACTTTACTGCAAAATTCAGTTTTTGATGATGTACGTATTGCTCTATAGCTCTTGTTAACGTTTGATTTATATTTTCAGTCCGGGACTTCTCGACAAGGTGGAGCTGGTGATGAGGATGATGATGATTGGGACTGATTTATTTTATTTTAACTTTAAAAACAATGGGTGTGCTGTATAAATAACATTTATAATGTTGGGATATTTATTTTGTTTTTAGTGAAATATGTGTTATATATGCGTGAGAATGAAATATGTGTTATATGTGGTTGTGCTGTGTAAATTTATTGTACAGGTTTTATAGTGAAATATATTGTATATGGTTTTTAAATTTCCAAAAAAAATTTTAAAAAAATACTGATACTTTTTAGCGACGGATTTTCCGTCGCTGAAAATGCTTTTGGCGACGGAAAATGGATACGACAAACAGAAACTGACACGCACTTTTGGCGACGGATTTTCCGTCGCCAAAAATTATAGCGACGGAATTTGTCGTCGTAAAAAATATAACAAAAACGACGGATTTTCCGTTGCTGAAATTTAGCGACGTAAAAGTTGTCGTTAAAACTTACTTTGTCTACCCTCACTGTAGTGACGGAGTTTTGGCGACGGAATTATTATTTTTCCATCGCTAAAACTTTTAGCGACGATTTTCTACTTTTGGCGACGGATTTTCTACTTTTGACGACGGATTTGTCCGTTGCCAAAAGTCCAGTATGCAGTAGTGTTAACTATGCACCTACTCATCTTCCTAAATAATTATAATTATCAATAATATTATAACTATTAATTGTTTAAAGATAATAAAATAAATAATTTATAAAATAAGTATACACAATTATTAGTAGTAACAACTTAAATTATTATAATAAATATTAATGAATTATAATAAAATAATGAAAATAATAGTATAAATAGAGTAATATATTACTAAATACTATTAAGAATTATACTATAATTCAATGAGAAATAAAATAAATAGAATAAATTTTGAATTGCATAAATAGTATAATTATTTTAATAATATCATATAAATTGTGAATTATACTATTTATTTAGTATTATATTATTAAATAAATTAAATAAATTATTTAATATTATTTTTAGAGTATTTTATCAAAGATTATTATATAATATTGAATAATCTATACTTGGTAATGGTTGAAAACTAACTTTTTTTATAAAAAAATTATTTAATATTAATAACAGTACTATTAGTTGTTAATGATAGTATAATAAAAATTTATAAAATGTTTAAAGTACTAAACTATTTAAGAGCATAACTAAAAAATTAAATTAGATAAATATTTTATAGTATATAGACAGTATAACTGCTTTGATAAAATTACTTAAACTAAGAATTATAATATTAAATAAGGTAAATTACGGTATAATTAACGCATGAACTTTCAGCATTTTGCAAGAAATAGACCCCATGGACTTTCAAAATCACATTAAACGCGTAATAACTTTTGTAGAAAGCCCCCAGTATCTAGATAAATTACACCAAGTCCCCAATAACTTTCAAAATGTTTTTTATGCCATTTTTAGGTTCTAATTTATAGGGGTTATTTGCAAAATTTAGAAAATTATTGGGGATTTCTTTGAAGTAGGAAAGTCATCAGGGGTTTAATGTAATTTTGAAAGTTTATATAGGCTGAAAGTTCATAAGGTTTTATTGTAATATACCTTATTAAATAAATATAATGAGAAGTAACTATTGCCATATGTTGCTGGTATCAAGTGTAACTACCTAGAGAACATCATGAAAAAGCTTGTTATATAATTTTATTTATTAACATAAAGTTTTACTATTTAATAAAAAATTCTAGACTAAAAACATGTATGTTCACGTGCAAAGCACATGCATTATACTAGTAGTTTTAAAATTATATTTTCTTCTTTGAAATAGTATTGGTTCATCAAAAATTTATGGATTAGGGTAGAAAGCAAGAAAGGGAACCAACAGCTCATCTTGCTCATAATAGGATTCCTAATATATTGTTTGTTTAAAAAAAATGTAAGAAATGGTTTCTACAAAATGCAAAAAACACCTACATTCTAAGGTTTGTCAAATCCTCTATTTTTAACGAAATTGGGGTGAAAAGCTGACAACACATTGCTACATCACCACTCACCCAAAGATTGGTATAGTTACCCCTTTTTTAATAGTAGCAATCTTCGCATTATGCCAATGGTAAGCTCACCAAAGGTAATCATAAACAGTTCACATTTTTTCTCTTTTTTTTCCTTTTTTTTTTGTTGCGTAGGTTTGAACCAAACAAAGGCTAAATTGCATTTAAATGATCTAATGTTTCACTAAACTTGCACTTTAGTGATCCCCATTTGAAACCGAGCAAAAAAATGTCCAAAGTGTTTTAAGTGTTGCATATATATGCCCCATAATGAAAAAACCCAGACGACGTTAACTTTTCTCTACGTATCTAAGAATATAACATAGCAAAGGGTACTAAAGTGAAGCTTTTAGAATTTTTAGGGTATCTAAGTGAGGTGATTTACAAACTAAGGGTACCTATATGTAATATTGGGTAAACACGAGGGTACCAATATGCAACATTGGGTAAACAAGAGTGCACCAACATGCAACATTTTGAAACTTTGGGGGCATTTATCTACAACATTTAAATATTTCAAGGAGTTTAAGTACACGGTTTAAAAATATGGATCACTTAAATGCAAGGTTAGTGAAACTTTATGGTATTTAAGTTTAATTTAGTCCTAAACAGGTGATTACATATCCTAAGGTTTGCTTTTCTATATCATGTTGAACAAATACAAAATTAGCAATTACAAGATAGGTATGAAATGCAATGGATTTGATTTTTTGAGAGGGATATCATTTCCTATATTTTCAGAAAATGAACCAAATAGCCCCGATATTTTGTATCATATCATTTAAAATTTTCAAAATGGCCATGTCGTAATAAATTCAGTGATCTATTTCCAGATTACTCTGAGTGTTTGTTTGCATGCAAGTGAAAGATGAAAGTGAGAAAGTTACTTTCATTTAATAATTAAGGAGTTTGTTTTCATGAAGTGGTTATGAAAGTAAGATGTAAGAAAGTTATCACATATGATTTAATGCAATTTTGACTTCCCCTAAAAAAGTGGTGAAGTCACATGAAAGTGGCAAAAAGGTAACTAATTTAATTAAATGATTTTAATTATACTTTCTAATTAATCTTATTTTGCCACGTCATCTTCACCTTGCACTTTCGATAGTAATTTAATTTTTCAAACAAATACTGTATTTCACTTGCGTGCTGACATAGATGTAAAATCTATTTAAAAAAAAGTAACTTACATATTTTAAATTTACTTTCAGATTGCCAAACATATCCCCTAGGTTCCCCTATGACACTTGTTAAAGTAAAAAAAAATCAAGTGTACTTTAATTGATGATATTAAGCGTGCACTAAACGAATAACAATTTTTGGATCATTAGATTTTAGGATTTGTGTACAGATCTAAGAGTTGACATCCTTTAGATGTATATTTAATGTCATTGACCGTTCTCACTAAATACTTTCTCACTTATTAAGTGTCATTAATTAGTCCCTCAACTACTGTATTATTCTTGGTATTAGAAAGAAATCATGAACAAAATACATTAGAGATTTTTTGAACATATTATATACGTACATATTTGCCCATGCTCTTAGAAAAAGGAAAATATTACTTTTCAGAAACTATTATTTGTCATAGATCTTACTTTTTGATTTTTTTTCAAAAATTAAAAATTTCTCAAAAAAATTATCTTCAAAAAAATTATCTTCAAAAAAATTATTCTTTTTTTACAAAAATATTTTTAAAACCATTATTTGTTAAACTATTATTTCTGGGTTTTTATTATATATTTTTATTTGGGGAAAAAGAAATGTTTTAGGTTTTAAAGCATGAGCAATTTTTTTCCATGTATAATTTGTCGAAAGCATTTAGCTATCTCATGCATTTTATTCACGACTTTTTTGTAAGAGCTTTGCTACAGGGACCCAAAGTATGGGACTAATAAGGGGGACAAGTGAGATGTCCCCCTCCTGTTGGATAATGAGTTGTCCATCATTAATGATGGTCAACTCATTATCCAATAGGAGGGGGACACCTCACTTGTCCCCTCTATTGGTCTTTCTGGGTTTTTATTATATATTTTTATTTGGGGAAAAAGAAATGTTTTAGGTTTTAAAGCATGAGCAATTTTTTTCCATGTATAATTTGTCGAAAGCATTTAGCTATCTCATGCATTTTATTCACGACTTTTTTGTAAGAGCTTTGCTACAGGGACCCAAAGTATGGGACTAATAAGGGGGACAAGTGAGATGTCCCCCTCCTGTTGGATAATGAGTTGTCCATCATTAATGATGGTCAACTCATTATCCAATAGGAGGGGGACACCTCACTTGTCCCCTCTATTGGTCCCATATTTTGGGTCATTGAAGAATTTTTCTTTTTGTAATACCAAGAGTAATAAAGTAGAGTAATAAAGTAAGTGAGAGGCTAATTAATGACTCTTAACATGTGCCATAGAGGCACTTGTTAATGAAACCCTAAGAGCTATTTTATAAGTAAATCACACAATAAGCAATAAACACGGCCAGACAACTTTCTCAAATATGAAGTCTAGGGTTGATTGAGAATAGACCCCCTTAACATCACCCAATTACGGATAGATTCTCTCTAATTTTATTTATGCGAATTGACCTCTTGTAGTATTGACCTAAGTGTGGATAAACCGTGAGTTGAAAAAAATGAAGCAATCAAGGGTCTATCATCACCAATAAAACCGTAGGGGGCATCTTTGCCTCCATAATTTTTTTTGACGATTATAAGAGTAATTTTTTTCACTTTGGGGCCTATCCCCACAAATAGAATTATCCACAATTGGACGATTCTATAGGGGCGTATTGACAATTAATCCTAAAGGATACTATATCCTACGTCAGGACCGCTAGTGCGCTAGATGAGTTCTGCTGAGGCTAGTGTTGCCCACGCTAAAAATGAATTGAAAGTGTCATTGTCATTTTTTTCTTGAAAGTGTATCCTTGGTGATACAAACGTCAAATACAGAGTTTCTTTACAAAAATTATAAACTATTCTTAAAATTAAAAAGTAAAGATGACATGATAATAATATTTATTTAAAATCGCACTACATTTTGAATTATATGTTAATAAATTTAGTTTTTTAATGAATACCGGTTCATTGCACATCAGAATAACTTCGATACGTTTTTCAGGGAAAGTTAAATATGTATCAGATCTTTTTATTAGAAAGAAAAATGCCAGGCAAGATGCCGTATTCATCAAATATATGTGCGTAAATATAACTGTACGATTGAGAGGATCCCGAGTCTAACTATAATCCACACTATACAAGTGATAGAAGGGTATGCCAAATTATTGGTGTTTTTTTAAATAAATTTCAAAATTTTCATTGCACTGTTTATTATTTATTCATTTTTGTACTGTTTTGCAAGTTTTGATATTTTCATGATTTTTGATAAATTTTGAACTTTTGAGGATGTTATTTAATTTATGAACCTCTAAGGGTGTTTTCTACAAATTGTAAAATTTTCATTGTGTTTTATGTAATTTATGAAATTTGTTGTTTTCATAAGTATTGATATTTTATGGGTGTACTTTCACAAATTTTAAATGTTAAGGATTTAATGATAAATGTTAAAGTTAAACGGGTCAGATGGGTTGACCAGTTTATGACCTTATTAATAAATAGATTCTTTTGATCGACCCATTTATGACCGGATCCATATAAAATGGGATTTGGATCCTCTCCACTACAAAAAAGTAGTGGAGAAACCACTACTTTTAATCTCAATCGTTGATTACTTAGTACGCGATTATGATACAATCTAAATCTAACACTCACCATACCTCAGTGTATTGCACCCATTCCTAATTTGCACTCAAAGAAAAAATCACAACCACCAACTAGATAATCAATGGTTGTGATTATGTAGTGGTCTCTCCACTACCTTGTAGATAGTAGAGAGGATCCGAATCCTATAAAATGCCCATACTCATTTATAACGCGTCGGGTTGGTTTGGGTGAGTGGGTCGGCTCATAGATTGTCACCCCTACCATCATCCACCACAAGTGAGGATACTAGTGTTTGCAATACCATTCATCTTATGCAAACATCACCTGAAGTACACATGACACCATCAAATTTAATATAAATCTTTTTGCATTTAATTTTTACAAATATTTTAAACAAAAATCTGTCGTATTAAACAAAAATCTGTCGTATTAAACGTTTTTTTTTTTTTACTTTTCACCTTCATGAAAGCAAATACTGAGCTCATAATAATCATATGACTGACAAAAATTATCCCCTTGCTAAAACATTAATTACAAGTAGAAGATCACATATCAATCACGTGTAAAACTTTATTTAATCTTCCCTAACTAGAGCGATCCATACATAATTAAGTCCAATAATTTCTTATTTATAAAAAAAAAATCCAATAATTTCTTGCATGTAGGTATTGATATACACTTTCTTAATTTCCACTGTTGAGAAAGGGTGACAACGTGTGTGGCTGCCGTACGTATAACTAACGCTTCGTGTTAGTTTAAGAGATCACTGCATCCAAAATGGAAAGAACCAGGGTATCATCATAAACACGGTCCGTCTTCATAACAGGCAGAAATCATGCCTCGCGTGTTTGTATTCATTAAAGAAGCATGATCAAATTAACGAGGATCGTGAAAGCTAAAGACGACAAACCATCTCTTTAGGCACGTGGATGCTTGCTATTTGCTCGGAGAGCTGAAGAGGCGTGGGAACAAAATGCTGCATCTAAGATTAAGCAAGATACGTTTTAGATAAAGGCTTGAAGGTTTCGTTTGACGAGCGCTTAACTGAGTCAATAACGGCGTAAGTAAGTAGTCAACCCTGTACTGGAGGCATGGGGCAAACACAAGAGAAGAACCTGAAAGTACAGAGTGCCGAACAGGATGTTTTGCAGGTTGTTGAAGCGGGAAAAAGAGAAGTCTGTGGAGAGGGACCAACCGGACTGATCTCTGAGAGATTGCAATCCCATTATTGGAAAACATGTGATAATGAAGAAATGTGTTCCGGTCCCAGACGACGCCCCTCTGACTCCTCAAGTCCATTACTTGTAGTTAAAAGGAAACGAGCTTGCTATGATATTGCACAAGGCTCTAAATTGCAAACTAAGGAAGATAGTGTAAGAGAATATTGTGAACGCGTTCCTATCAGGAAACGCGGGGGCCACATGGGCCACAAAGCGCGTGAAGATGTGAACGCGTTTTTGGAGTTCACGCGTCTCGTGGTGGGGCCACACATCCACGAACACGGAAGCCCACCCAAGTAGTCTCCTATAAATACCTATGTAATTTCGGCCTAGGGTTTTGGAGCAAAGCAAGGAGATAATAGCAGAGAGAAAAAGCGGCGCAAGGCTGTGTGAGGTTTTTGGTGGCTGTGTGAGGTGAAATACAGAGGGTTCTTGAGCGCTTTTGAGTGAGGAATTGAGAGATTGGTTGAGGATTATTTGTGAGATCTTGTGTGGTTGTAAACTTATTTGTATTCTTTTTCTCTCTAATAGTAGATCTCCCCCTCCTTGCCCCGTGGACGTAGGCAATTTGCCGAACCACGTAAAACTTGTGTGATTTGCTGTTTGTGGCCATTGTAATAGTTTATTAGGTTCCCTCGACAGGTCAGTCCTAGAATTGATGAGAGGAAGAGCTGATATCTCACTTTGTTGAGATATTCGCTTTAGATTCTTATTTTCTTGGTGAGACGAGATTTCTTATTGCGATCTTTCTCTCTTATTGTGCACCAGAAACTCTGACAAAATTTTCGCTACGCGCAACAAGTGGTATCAGAGCTCGGGCTACGTTTGGGAAATTTGGAGCAGTAAATCGCTTTGGAAGCTCGTCTAGGGCTTTGTTTGGTGATAAAGGTGAGATCTTTTGGTAAAGACTCTATCTTTTCAGTTTTGGATCTATTCTTCATTCGTTGGTGCGTTGAGTAAGATGTCGGGGAAAGAAGGTACTTCGGGTGTCGAGAGTAGTGCTTCTGAAGCGAAGACCATTCAGAGTTTGAATATCCACTCTATGAAGATAGATGTGGAGAAGTTTAATGGCACAAACAACTTTAGATTATGGAGATGCGAGGTTTTGAATGCGCTGAACGTGCAGAATTTGGAGGATACATTGGAGTTAGATGGCAAGCCAGATGATATTGAAGAGAAGGTTTGAAAGAAGATGAATAGAATGACGTGTGGTGTGATTAGGTCTTGTTTGACTCATGATCTAAAATATGATGTGATGAATAAGACTTCTACGAAGAAGATTTGGGAGATTCTCAAAAATAAGTATCTGACAAAGAGCGTTGAGAACCGCTTGCATTTGAAGAGGAGACTTTTTCGTTTCCAATTAAAGAAGGGAACCTTAATTAGTGATTACATGAACACCTATACAAAGCTTCTTGCGAATTTGGCGAATGTGGATGTCATGATTGAAGATGAGGACAAGCCGTTGCTATTGTTAAGTTCCTTGCCCGACGAGGAATATGAGACATTCGTTCTTACTCTGATTAACGGGAATGCATCTCTTTCATATAGTGAGATGACTACTACACTTGTGAATTATCAGCTTCGAAAGAAGGATAAGGAGGCTTCAGTTGAGCCGATAGCAGAGGCGTTGGCCGCAAGAGGGAAGGGTCCAAACCGGAAGAATTGGAAGTCACAGTCTAGAATAGAACATCCTACAATTGGAAAAGTTCAGTGTGCTTGGTGCAAGGAGACTGATCATTGGAAGAAAGACTGCCTAAAGCTCGATGAATGGATGAAGAATAAGCAGAAGGGAAAAGGAAGCAATCAATATCAGAAGCAAACATCGTTATATCATATGATAATATTTCTGACTCTTCTATTTATTCACTTTCTATCAGTCCTACAGATAGCTATTCGGTGGAATCTGAATGGATGTTGGATAGTGGTGTGACCTATCATGTGTGTCCTAGAAGGGAATGGTTCTCCAGTTTTGAGAAGCTGGATAGTGGTGTGGTGTACATGGCTGATAACCGTACATGCCAGATCCTTAGGATAGGAAGAATTCACATCAAGATGTTTGACGGGACTGTTAGGGGGTTATATGATGTGAGATATGTTCCTTCCTTGAGGAAGAACTTGATCTCAATTGGAGCTTTAGTTGGAGAGGGTCTGAATGTTCGAATTGAGAACATGGTTCTTAAGATTGTGGAAGACTCTCAGATTGTGATGAAGGGCGTCAGGAGGAATAACCTGTATTACTTGACTGGAGGTATAGTGACAGGTAGAGAAGTGGCGACTTCTATTGGTTCGACTAGACTGCGGTATTTGGGGCTTGGATATTCTAGTATTGATTCCTTGCATAGATTGAAAGAGGGTGCGAAGACCTGCAATTTGAAATCCAGTAAACACTTTGGTGTGAGCAAGAAGACCGAGGTAAAGTTTGGCACCTCTATTCACCGTACGGAAGGTCTTTCAGATGGGGTTCACGTGGATATTTGGGGGCCTTCTAAGGAGGCATCATTGGGAGGAAATAGATGTTTGGTTTACTTTGTTGGTGACTGTTCTAGGCGTGTTTGGGTTGCAACCAAATCTCCTTTGGAGAAAGTCCTAGTAGTATCCAACAGATTGAAGAAGTGTGAGATTAGCAGAAAGGTGAAGGTACTTCATTCTAGTTTTGGTGGGAGGTACAAGATGGACCTGTTTCTGTATTGGAGCCGAGCTCACAATATTTCGAGACACTTCGTTGGAAAGGAAATCTTGGGGCAACTAGATAGGATGGCAAAATTAAAGAACCGTACCTTGCTGGAGGAGGATCGGTGTTTGTTGTCAAGCAATGGTCTGCAGAAGAGTTTTTGGACTAAGGCTTCGACATATTTGGGTCATCCTATTAAAGAGTTTTCAACTGCTACGATAGGAGGTAAAACTCAATTGGGTGTTTGGTCTGGTAGTGTCACTTCGGTTGAGGCTTCAATGAGGGAGCCTATTGACTCTCAGCAGGTGGAGAGTTTTGAACAGATCATAGAGGTATCGCAGTAGGTGGAGAGTGATGCTACTTCACATGGGGTAGAAATTACTCCACATACTCCAGATCATACTGCATCGTTTGAGATTCCAGCTGAAGTGACACAGTTAGGGGATCATGTTGATTTGGATACAGATGATGAGTTGTTTGATTCGAGTGTAGCTGGTAGACGTAGTTTGGATACGATCATTAGTTCACCTCAGATGGAGATGTTTGATATGTTTTAGTTTTGGGCCTTTGGGAGAGCTATCAGTTACAGATCCGTTGGTGATGTTGGTAAAGAGTTATAAACTTTTCTATTTGATTAAGGCCTTTTGGAGGCCATTTGGTGAACTACGTGAAGGCTTAATTTCTTGGGCAAGAGGATATGTAGGCAGTCAATTTGATGCAGCTGATTTGATGAGTTGATACCGACATTTGGAGAGTGTTTGCATTCTCGTTTGGGTCTCGACTTGTTGTGGATTGAGACCGTTGTCGTGGTTTTATTCCACTTCGTACTGGACGCAACAAGTGAGATATTTGTTTTGGTTGGTGTCCGCTCAGTTTTGGGAAAACTTCACCTAAGTGGAGATTTGTGAACGCATTCCTATTAGGAAACACGGAGGCCACATGGGCCACAAAGTGCGTGAAGATGTGAACGCGTTTTTGGAGTTCACGCGTCTCGTGGTGGGGCCACACATCCATGAACACGGAAGCCCACCCAAGTACTCTCCTATAAATACCTATGTAATTTCGTCCTAGGGTTTTGGAGCAAAGCAAGGAGAGAATAGCAGAGAGAAAAAGCGGTGCAAGGCTGTGTGAGGTTTTTGGCGGCTGTGTGAGGTGAAATACAGAGGGTTCTTGAGTGGCTTTTGAGTGAGGAATTGAGAGATTGGTTGAGGATTATTTGTGAGATCTTGTGTGGTTGTAAACCTATTTGTATTCTTTTTCTCTATAATAATAGATCTCCCCCTCCTTGCCCGTGGACGTAGGTAATATGCCGAACCACGTAAAACTTGTGTGATTTGTTGTTTGTGGCCATTGTAATAGTTTATTAGGTTTCCTGGACTAGTCAGTCCTAGAACTGATGAGAGGAAGAGCTGATATCTCACTTTGTTGAGATATTCGCTTCAGATTCTTGTTTCCTTGGTGAGACGGGAATTCTTGTTGCGATCTTTCTCTCTTATTGTGCACCAGAAACTCTGCCGAAATTTCTGCTACGCGCAACAAATATGATACAGGGGGGATCTATGAGCCGATGATATTTCATCATATCTGTGACACCCCGACTTTAGTCCCACATGGACTGGTGTGAAGAAATGTTAGTGATTTAAATAGAGAAGCACAAAACCTAAGAACAACTAGTGCTAGCATTTTGGCAGTGGGTTTTAGTCAACCTCGAGTTGTTATCGGTGGGTCTCACGTTTTGCACGCGCAAACGGGTTTGTCGGCCCAGAGCGTGACAAATGGTACTAGAGCAGTTGTCAGCCGAAAGTGTGGAACTAAGTGCTATACGGGGCTAAGTGCTACACCGTATGGATGCGGTAGGAGCCACCTCTAGAGTCCATATCGCCTGACAGTGATACTGGAATGTACCAATTGTCATGTCATGACGACGAGAATGTCATCTTTATAAGGTAAGATGATTGTGACACCCCAATTTTAGTCCCATATGGACTAGTGTGAACAAATGTTAGTGGCTTAAATAGAGAATCCTAAAGCCTAAGAACAACTAGTGCTAGCATTTTGACATTGGGTTTTAGCCAACATCGAGCTGCTCTCGGTGGGTCTCACGGTTTGCATGCGCCAACAGGCCTGTGGGACCGGGGCGTGACAATATCATAGAATTTAATTATCTTAATATTGTGTTAATAGAGCACATGTTAGACTTATATTAAGATTTGACTTTTTTCTGAAAAGAAATTAACAATTTCAGTCAGAACTCGATTTCTATGGTAAGAGGACTGGAATTTGATAATCCAAGTTGTGGAAGAAATAATTTTATATGAATGCAAGATTAGAGAAGATAAACTATGAATACTCGCTAAGAGATTCATTGTAAATTAAGCCATAAAAAAGCTATGGCTTCGTTTGGATAATATTGTGTTTTTCTTGTTGTCTTTTTGTAGAAAAACACAATGACTTAAGTTCACCAACTGACTTGATCGTCGGAGGTACCACGGGTGAAACAAACTCCGTCCTCTTACGATTCTTACGTGTGCAGGTCATTCATCCGTCCCGAGCTCTAAGAACCAGGCATAAAGTCGAAGTAGGAAGCGGCCCCCCTCGACGACTAAACCCCTCGACGACTCAACCCCTCGACAACTCAACGATTCCATAACTTCGATTGACTGTGTGATCTCGGACACCAATAGTTGTATTTTCTCCTTAAAGTATTTTTAAAACACCCAGCTTGATGTTTTTGGTCAGCACTAATTTGATTCGTAATAACATTAGTAATAAACATATTATTAATATATTATATATTAATTATAATAAATATATTATGAATAAAATATTTTGATATTTACTTCATATTATTATAGTATTATAAATATTAAATATAATACAATATAATATTGTATAATGTATGATGATACTATATCTTAGTTTAATCTATTATATTATATTATAATTATTATATATTATATTCAAATAATAATAGATTTAATTATTTTGGTATATCAATTTGTTATTGCTACATTTTATGTAATATTTTTAAAATAATATTATTTTATTATTACTATAATATTATATTATTATTAATATAATATAATATTATTAATAATTTTAATATTACGTTATTACTAGTATATTATTAATAAATTAATATATTATTAATATTTTAATATTATATAACATATTATAGTTTTTAATATGTTACAGTTATTAATAGTACTTTAATAATATATTAGTATTTATGATATAAATAAATATTATTATATTTATTCAATAAATAATTTTAATATATTTTATTAACTATAATATAATATAGTATAATGTAATATAATATAAAAAGCATGTCAATAATAACTATATATTAATTACATTTAATATATTATAATAGATATTATATTAACACCTCATCAAACTCAAAACCAAAACATCAAACTAAAACACCTAAATTGTGTTTTGAAATAAGTATTGTGTTTTTGGTTTGAAAATAATTTAGCTCAAAAAACACCATGGTTTCCAAACGCATGGTGTTTTGTTTCTAGTAAAAACACCATGGAAACAAGTAAAACGCCATGGTATCCAAATGGAGTCTGTATAATTGTAAATGTGGTCTAACAGAGCATAACGAGTAAACGAAGATGCAATTCTAGGGTTAAAGAACGATGTTTTCGAGACAAAGGTGTAATCATTGGGTTTAGAGAGTGACTTTTGATAGATCAATAAGAGGATTTTGTGGGGCTCTTGTACAACACAAGAATGACGAAGATTTTGCTATCTCTAGCAACGAAGTTGACTCCTTTACTTTGTGCATGCAGGCGCTTTTTGGACCGTATTATATCTTTTTCTTTATGATTGGTTCTGTTTTGTTGGGAGAACGTTGATATAGCTTTTAGATTTCGAGTCTTCTCTTTGCATGTAGATCGATTGTCCTTTATGTAAGGAGTAGGCCTAATTGATTCATGCACATTAATGGGTGTTTGGTTCAATAGTGGGCAAGAATAGGATTAGAAATCCTATATTTTTTATGGATTCCTAGCTAATCCATAAAAATTTTTAAAACAATTTTATGTTGTCATGGAATCTTTTTTTTCATTTCTATGATTGTTTCATAACATGAAAAAATAGAATCCAACTTTATAGAAACCCTTCAATTCATATTCTTTAGTTTGGTTTGGAATGAGAATATGATTTGGTCTCATAATAATTAAGGGTTTGTGAAGAAACGAAATCCGAAAAGAGAGAGAGAGAATAATACAAATGCGTCAGCTTTCTGCCCCAAATCCGACCAAATTATTAGGATTTGAGTTTTTATAAAACCAGCATACTTTTTTAACTTTATAGATTCCGAAATCTATAAATTTTTGGGGAACCAAACTCAAGAATAAGATTAATAAAGAATCTTTTATTTATAATTTTTCCATTGTCAGACTCAAATCCCATTCATTTTCCATAAAAATGATGAAACAAACAGCCCCTTAGAGAACAAATAGGTGGAAACTACTAAAAGATATTCTTAAAGAGAATGAGCAAGAGGAAGGGAAGGTTATTCCCATAAGAAGTCCCCCTTCCAGGGGAAGATAGTGATATTAATTTACTTGAGAGTGACATGACCGATGAAAGTTGGTATGGAAATGGCACATGGTACTGGCTAATTTTCTTCTTCAAGAGAATATTGGATGGGGATAGTTCTAGGAAATAAGTGCTAAGTAGTTGGAAAGATATATAGAGGAAGATCTTGGCGCAGTGTGAAATCAAGGAATGACTCTTTAAGTCCGCCAAAAAAGAATCTTCAAATTAAGGAACCTGTTAGATCCTAGGGGGTGATTAGAGTCTTATGCTAATCTATTCTGATTTTATGCCAATTAAAATTAATTAATAAGTTATCCTAGCAAGTATGAAATACAATAATATATATGAGCTAGGATGAGCAATATGAACTAAGGGGTATATCCTAGCACTGAGATATACTATGAATTATATGCAAGGATATACAAACTAACACAAGGGTGAAATAAACAATCTACAAAAGAGATAGAGCAATATGAAGAGCAATACACAAAGGCGATATACGATATAAATACAAGAATAAGAACGCCAATGCAATCACAAACAAAATGATATGATCACAGAGTTCGGTCTAACCACTTGACCTACGTCTCCGCTCCTCACCTCGAGGAGATCTCCACTATCACAACCAAGTTTTCTACGTTTACCCGAACAACGTTTACACCACACAATACAGTTTTCTAGTTTACCGAAAACTCTACAACTAACACACTATTGTAATCCCACTCTACACCCTCTCAAGTGTTGAACTAGACGTGTCTCCCTCAAGTGGTCGGATACAACCTCTCCCTAGGTTCGTCAACCGACGCCACTCCTCTTGGGACGATCCTCGACTCTCGCCACACACTTCTCTCAGTGTACAAGTGTATTACAAAGTGAATCTCACAATAAGCACAATACAAAGTGTTTGTTCTCTACAATGGATGAGAACGGATTATAAACTCACTCTCTAAGTTACACAATCCCACAACCCAATTATACTATGAATGTAAATACAATAAGCTCAATGATTGTGTGTGTAAACAAAGAGAAAATAAAATTAACTAAACTCAATATGAACACTAGCTTAATAAAATGATAATCAAACAATATAAAATATAAAGCTAGATTGAGTTTAGAAAACTTCTCAATAGCATGTAGGCTGTCTAAAAATCACAATAGATAGTTGATCCCCCATCAAACACCGATGATGGAAGTTCACATCTGACGACTTCCAGAAGGCTACAATTTGAGGACTTTCACGTAGAAGGCTACAATCTGACGACCTTCACGACAACTGATGAAAGCTCTAATTCAACAGCATTCACAATCAACATCGGGAGTTACAATCTGACGACTCTCATATTTTCAAGGATCCAAGACGAAGATTACAAGAGGACGATCTGTGCAAAGCTCTAGCAAAGAGACTACAAATTGACGGTCTCTTCATATTAGAATGCAGATATCTCTCAAACCGTAAAAGAATTTGGCGAAACGGAGGAAGCGAACCAAAGCCTTTGGCTTGGTTCGGTTCGGATGGCCCCGTCTCGTCGAGATAGCCGATTTTCATATATAATTCGTCCAATTCCGACTTACGGTTTGAAAGTTATTGACCTGTTCTTCGTAGCAAGTTATGTTCTGAAGTCCGTCTGCAAGACTGGACTTCGTCAGAACATTGACTTAGTCTGAAGCTCGCCAAAGCCCGCCTAAGGTTCGCCTCTGCATTACAGAGTCAAAGCGCACAGGCCGAACCAGCGTTATAACCTCAAAACGCAGAGGTTATCCTCGTGATATAACATCAAAACACAGAGTTTTCAGGCCAACTGTGCGTTTACAGGCTCAACTGTGCGTTTTCAGCCTGAAACAGGTCAACTGTACGTTTTCAGCCTGAAACAGGCCAACTGTGCGTTTACAGACTCAACTGTGCGTTTTCAGCCTGAAACAGGCCAACTGTGCGTTTACAGACTCAACTGTGCGTTTTCAGCCTGAAACAGGCCAACTGTGCGTTTTCAGGCCAACTGTGTCAACTGTGCGTTTTCAGCCTGAAACAGGCCAACTGTGCGTTTTCAGGCCAACTGTGCGTTTTTAGGCCCAACTCTGCGATTCAGGTCCAGAAACGCACAGTTCGGGCCCAGAACGCTGTTTTCAGCGTTTGACTCGTTCAAGCACGATTTGAACAGTTCCAGAACCGTTTTCTCCCCAAGATTTTAGGGCGTTCAAGCACGCAATGAACAGTTCCAGGAACTGTTTTTCCCCCACGATTTGAGGGATTTTCGCCCCACTTAAGAGCGGATTAAGGGGGTAGTTACCACCCTTAATCCCCTATAAATACCAGAAACTCAATTGAGTTGGGGGATCGAATTTTTTTCTCATCAACAAAGGGAGATTCGGTCAAAAGGCTGGCATATTTTGGATCTGGGATTTGGCAGCAACAGAGAGCTTTGGAGATCAACGACTTGAAGGAGCTCTTGAATCATTTTGGAAGGCTTTTAATTGAAGCCTTTGAAATTATTCGGCCTTGGCTTATAACCGACTTTCGGTTCAAATCAACTCTTTTTCAAGAGTTCAAACTCGTTCAGAGTTATCAACTCGATCAGAGTTCAAAACTTGCTCTGCAAGTTCTTCTAAAACTCGTTCAGAGTTATCAACTCGTTAAGAGTTATTTTTAAACTTGCCACGCAAGTTCTCCACAACGTCAAATCGTGAGGAGAAGATATTGTTCCAGTGAATCAAGATATTCGGATCGTCAACGGAGAGCAAACTCGACGCGAGCATTCAAGGGAGGCACTCTATCGCTACCGTGAAGAACCCAATTTTAAACAAAGGGGAGAATCAAAATCGTTCTCCTCTCTTTTGTAATCGGAATCCAAATTGTAATTGATTTTGAGAGAAATACAAGTCAATTTTTCTTTCATTGTCTTTTTACTGCAAATTTCCAACGAACAAAAGATGGCGACTCTGCTGGGGACTAGCTTCTCTAACGAAGAAGTGGTGGCGCAATCCGAAGTTCATCTCACTGGAACGACCGTTGAAACCCTGATTATCGAGTTTGATCAAGCCAAGTACGAGGAGGCCCTCTCCTCCGGATCCCTTAGCCCCAAGGCTATGCGCAAGATCCACAAAGTTTCCGAGGAGACTAAAGCTCCAGTTGTAGCCACCTCATCTAAAGACTATCTCCCATGGGGGTTGCACTGTTCATACAGTCCCCTCTCTAAAGGAGAAGACTCGACTTCGGCACAACTCTAAAAAAGCCGATTCTCCAATCAACGCGAACTCCGCGTTTGTGAGCCTCAACATGAGCTCTGCATAAGCCAAGCTAAACGCAACCCTCAGGTGTGCGTTTTCCAGATAGAACGCAGCCTTCAGAGGTGTGTTCCAACATCTAAACGCAGACATCAAACCTGCGTTGATCTGGCTGAACGCAACTCTCAAGAGTGCGTCCCAGAACCAAAACGTAACTCTCAGGAGTGCGTTTCAAAAACTGAATGCAACTCTCAGGAGTGCGTTCTAATATTTAAACGCAGAAATCAAACCTGTGTTGATCTGGCTGAACGAAACTCTCATGAGTGCGTCCCAGAACCAAAACACAACTCTCCGGAGTGCGTTCCACAAACTGAACGCAACTCTCAAGAGTGCGTTTCAGAATCCGAACGTAGATCGCAGGACTGCGTTTCATTAGCAAAACGCAGACTTTGGTCTTGCGTTAATCAAGCTAAACACGACCCTCGTGTTCCTTCTTTGGAACACGATGTGATTCGTCATGTTCAAAATGATCAACATGGATTTAAAATTCATGTTTACCAAGAACCAATCCCATCCTTTAACGGACAGGGGGTTCCATCTTTACCCTCACGCTCCGTGAGAGGTTCATCCCAAGTCTCTGACTTGCGGGAATTGCTGTCGATGTTCAAACAACCGACGAATGTCGTTTTGCTCAATAATCGACGACATCCTCACAGGAAGAAGACTTTAAAGGATGAATACCTTGGAGTCACTTCTAACATGGTTGGTAGAGAGAGATCATCAACCCTTAGTTCTGACGAGTCAGAGGCAGATCGTTCTCCAAGCGTCAGAGAAATCGCAAACGAGTTTGAAGGAGTCTACCAACGCACTCGGACGCGAACAGGAGCCATTCCCCCTATCAACTATCGGAGTTTAGCTAGAGGAACTAATTCCGATGACGAACACTCAACCATTGCGGAGTCCCAATCATCAAGCTCTTTCGTCGGGCATGAGAGCTTCGCCCACATGGCAGAACATTCTGAAGATCTTTCAAAGAGGGTTGATGAGCAGGAGGCCATGCTCAAATCACAGCAGGAGGCCATCAATGAACTCATGGCCATGTTGACTCAAATCGTCGCAGACAAGGCCAAATCTCAGGAGACAGATTCGCCGCTTAGGCAAAAATCTTCCAGGAGAGGAAAAGCATCTTCATCCCAACCTCACACAAGCAAAGGGAAGGGAAAAGTGGTTGATGATGCGGCTTCTGACCAAGAAGCCCACAGCCTGGAATCTTCCTCTGATGAAGGAAGAGAGACTGAGAACGAGCAGAATCTTCGGTCTGCCAAAATGGAAGAATTGGAAGCCCGCCTCAAAGCCATTGCTAATAGAAGCGAGCTCCAAGATGAGAGAGTTATCAGACCCTATCCTGCCGAATGGGATGCAGCCCCTTATCCTCCAAAGTTCGAGGTCCCGACGCTACAAACTTTTGACGGCACGGGATCACCGAACCAATATATTTATCATTTCAAGTCACAGACTAGAAATATAATATCAAACGATGCCATACTAGCTCGATTGTTCATTGGCACCCTCAAGGGAATTACCTTTGAATGGTTCAGGGAACTGCCTGCGGGCTGTATCCAAAAGTGGGCGGATCTAGAGAGACTCTTCCTGTCAAGATTCTTTGAAGAGGATACAGAAGTCTCCATTCATACCCTTCTCGCCACTAAGCAGAAGAGGAAGGAGTCCATCAAAGCCTTCGTCAAAAGGTTCCGAACCATGGCTCTCCGGTGTTCGTCAGGTATGACACAGTCTACATTAGTAGAGACCTGTCGACACAACTTGCAAACCGACCTCCTAGCCCGAATAGGAGTTGCAGAATGTCGTTCTTGGAGACAACTAATCTCTCAAGGCGAACAGGCTCAAAAAATCATTGCCAGGATCAAAGCTGAAGAACAAAGTAGGCAGAATCAGCCCGAGCAATCAGACCAAGCCCAATCTCCTCAGTCAGAAGGGGAAGATACTACGGCCACTGAAGCTAATCATCTTCAGTAGGATGCCGGATCTCCAATAACTATCACGTTAACAATTACCTCTGATAGTCTAACTTGTTAGATAGTGACCTACTAGGCGATGTGTCATGTCTACTCCTTTTCCCCCTGCACTTGTTCAAGACTAGGGGTTGGTTTATTTGTATTCCATTGGATTATGAATAATAAATTTTCTGAGTGGTCATGTTCAATAAAATACCTCTGTCAACCATAAAATCTACCACAAAACTATCATGTTAACAGTTACCTCTGATAATCCCTCAACTTGCCAATCCTCTTCAATAGGATGGCAGGTCCACAAAACTATCACGTTAACAGTTACCTCTGATAGTCCCTCAACTTGCCAATCCTCTTCAATAGGATGGCAGGACCATAAAACTATCATGTTAACAGTTACCTCTGATAGTCAAACTCATCGGATAATGGCCTACCTGGTGATGTGACTCTATTCCGACTTCATGGATAGTGCCCCACTAGGTGATATGCCTTGTCTACCTCTTTTTATGCCTCTGCTAAGTCTTAATCAAGACTGGGGGTTGATTACTTGGAATCCACTGGATTAAGAGTAACGAATCTTTTACATCGTCGAGTTAACATTACACTTCTGACGATCATAATCCACACAGAGTATGCATTCAGTTTGCATCACTCCTAATTTGTCACGTTAACAATACACCTCTAACAAAACCCACTTATCAATCCTCGTCAATAGGATGATAAGTCCCCAAAGTTACTCCAATCGCAACACAAAAATCTTGTCACGTTAACAATACACCTCTGACAACCCACTTATTAATCCTCGTCAATAGGATGATAAGTCCCCAAAGTTGCTCCAATCGCAACACATTCTTGTCACGTTAACAATACACCTCTGACAAAACCCACTTATCAATCCTCGTCAATAGGATGATAAGTCCCCAAAGTTGCTCTAATCGCAACACATTCTTGTCACGTTAACACTACACCTCTGACAAAACCCACTTATCAATTCTCGTCAATAGGATGATAAGTCCCCAAAGTTGCTCTAATAAAAACACAAATCCTGTCACGTTAACACTACACCTCTGATAAAATCAACTTATCGACTCTCGTCAATGGAGCGATAGGTCCTCAAAATTGCCCGATCGAAAATTCTTCTTGTCACGTTAATATCACACCTATGACAAAATCCACTTATCGACTCTCTTCAATGGAGCGATAGGTCCACAAACCCGTCAAGTTAACACCATACCTCTGACGACCAAATCAACTTATCGACTCTCTTCAATAGAGCGATAGGTCCATAAAATACTGTTATGTTAACATCACACCTCTAACAGCCACCCCCCCAAATGAACTTGTTAATTCTTTTTCAATAAGAATAGCAAGTTTTCATTATTAAATCCCCAGTGGATTAAAGATTTTCTGGAATTATCCTAGTGATAGTGAAGAAAATTTCTAAATTTCACTCTAAGTGAAAAATCATGCCAAGTTAATACTACACCTCTGGCACTTTCAACTTTCTTTTAGTGTTTCAAGTAACACGGGAAGAAACAACACCAAAAATCCATGCCTTCACGCATGGGGGACTTTATCTCGATCCCTAATTAGAGATAAGTCTACGCCTAACACGCGTTGCCAGTTAATCTTTCGCCGTGAAAAAGACACCAGGATTCATGCCTGGGGGACTTTATCTCGATCCCTAATTAGAGATAAGTCTGCATCTAACACATGCTGCCGGGTAGCCTATTCCCGCAATAATAGCAAAGCCTACGTATTCAATATCGTAGCAGGTCGTTATTAATAACGCCAAAATCCATGCCTTACACGCATGGAGAATTTTATCCTGAATCCTAAGTAGGGATAAGTCAATGTCTAACACACGTTGCCGGTTAGTCTTTTACCGTGAAAAGGACATCAAAATCCATGCCTCACACGCATGGGGGACTTTATCTCGATCCCTAATTAGAGATAAGCCTACGCCTAATATGCGTTGCCGGTTAGTCTTTTCCCGTGAAAATGACAAAGTCTATGTATTCAAATTCATAGCATCAACTCTAAGAGGATTCATTCTCTTAGCACAACGTTACATGTGGAACGGACTTAGACAATCCACATGCTAGCCCGACTCAAACGGTAGTCGGTAAAGTCTTATCAAATCCGTTGATGGATGAGGGTTTGCCAAAAATCCTACGCACGTTTGCAGGCCCATCAGCTTAATAGATGTGAGTCGAGACTTAAAACAGATGCGCCAAAGACAAGTCTCAAAGACTTAGTCAAAAATGCACGGAAGCCACTTCCATGTCTTAAGTCAAAACGTTGATGTCAGACCCGCGATGCAAAAACCAAACGCCGATGTCACACCTGTGTTCCAAATTCAACATGCAACGGTGAAACCCGCATCTCAAGTTCAAAATGCAGGGTCCACCCCCACATTCCAGAAGCAGGATTATGGCGCATACCTTCACACAGGTCCTGCATGGAAAATCCCTTCAACCAAGCTGCCTTCGAAGCGGGTGCAGAGAACAACTCCTTTGTGACAAGGAATCAACAGCTCCAAGATCAGAGTTGAGATCCAAAGTATTCCGAAAATTCGTCCCAGTCAACCGCGAACTTTCGAAAACTTTGGAGGGGGTTCTGTAGGCTGTCTAAAAATCACAATAGATAGTTGATCCCCCATCAAACACCGATGATGGAAGTTACAATCTGACGACTTCCAGAAGGCTATAATTTGAGGACTTTCACATAGAAGGCTACAATCTGACGACCTTCACGACAACTGATGAAAGCTCTAATTCAACAGCATTCATAATCAACATCGGGAGTTACAATCTGACGACTCTCATATTTTCAAGGAGCCAAGACGAAGATTACAAGAGGACGATCTGTGCAAAGCTCTAGCAAAAGAGACTACAAATTGACGGTCTCTTCATATTAGAATGCAGATATCTCTCAAATCGTAAAGAATTTGGCGAAATGGAGGAAGCGCACCAAAGCCTTCGGCTTGGTTCGGATGGCCCCATCTCGTCGAGATAGCCGATTTTCATATATAATTCGTCCAATTCCGACGTACGGTTTGAAAGTTATGACCTGTTCTTCGTAGCAAGTTATGTTCTGAAGTCCGTCTGCAAGACCGGACTTCGTCAGAACATTGGACTTAGTCTGAAGCTCGCCAAGCCCGCCTAAGGTTCGCCTCTGCATTACAGAGTCAAAGCGCACAGGTCGAACCAGCGTTATAACCTCAAAACGCAGACGTTATCCTCGTGATATAACATCAAAACGCAGAGTTTTCAGGCCAACTGTGCGTTTTCAGGCCAACTGTGCGTTTACAGGCTCAACTGTGCGTTTTCAGCCTGAAACAGGCCAACTGTGCGTTTTCAGGCTCAACTGTGCATTTTCGGCCTGAAACAGGCCAACTGTGCGTTTACAGGCTCAACTGTGCATTTTCAGCCTGAAACAGGCCAACTGTGCGTTTACAGACTCAACTGTGCGTTTTCAGCCTGAAACAGGCCAACTGTGCGTTTACAGGCTTAACTGTGCGTTTTCAGCCTGAAACAGGCCAACTGTGCGTTTTCAGGCCAACTGTGCGTTTTTAGGCCCAACTCTGCCTTTCAGGTCCAGAAACGCACAGTTCGGGCCCAGAACGCTGTTTTCAGCGTTTGACTCGTTCAAGCACGATTTGAACGGTTCCAGAATCGTTTTCTCTCCAAGATTTTAGGGGATCACTACCCTATCATGGAGAGATTTATGGGGGGGAGTTACACCCCATTATAAACCCTCATTAAGGAGAGATTTAAGGGGGCGGTTACACCCCTAAATCCCCTATAAATAGTGGGAAACTCAACTGAGTTCAGATCCTTTCAAACTCGTTCAGAGTTATCAACTCGATCAGAGTTCAAAACTTGCTCTGCAAGTTCTTCTAAAACTCGTTCAGAGTTATCAACTCGTTAAGAGTTATTTTTAAACTTGCCACGCAAGTTCTCCACAACGTCAAATCGTGAGGAGAAGATATTGTTCCAGTGAATCAAGATATTCGGATCGTCAACGGAGAGCAAACTCGACGCGAGCATTCGAGGGAGGCACTCCATCGCCACCGTGAAGAACCCGGTTTTAAACAAAGGGGAGAATCAAATTCGTTCTCCTCTCTTTTGTAATCGGAATCCAAATTGTAATTGATTTTGAGAGAAATACAAGTCAATTTTTCTTTCATTGTCTTTTTACTGCAAATTTCCAATGAACATAGATCAAGAGTGGAAGGAGAAGAGTTGGATGCTCAAACACCAATAGATGATCTCCTCAAGCTCTTGTGAAATTGATTTCACAAACTCAAACTCTCAAATGCTTAAAAGCTTCTTAAACAAACTTAACCCAAACTTAAACCCTTATTTAAAACTCTTTAAACTTGTTTTAAAACACTCTCTTGTTCTTGAAGAGCTGAAGGCAATGGGGTATTTATACCCACTCAAAATATCAGCCAAAATAATATTGAAAAGACCAAAATACCCCAGAGAATCAAATCAGAATATAACCGTTGGAAAACAATCATCAGTTCGGCAGTCGGCAGTGAGAAACTTGCGGTCGACCGCGAAGCACAAAATCCAAAAGAACAGTTTTGAAAAGCTGGCGGTCGACCGCGACGGTCGACCGCGAAAGTCTCTGGATGAGCCACGGTCGACCGTCACGGTCGATCGCGAGCCATAAAAAGGTAAGCTGGGTTTCTGGACTGCAGGCGGTCGACCGTGGCGGTCGACAGCGAACTGATACATGGGGTTTTTACAGGTTTTTGTAAACAGTTTTTGAGACTTTTAAAAATATGTTAAAAATAACAAATAAAGTCCACAAATAATAAAACTTTGGGAAATGTATATAAACATGTAAATGAACATGTTACAAATAGAATTTTCCAAATTGCATTTTCCATTTGTGAAAAATCATCATTTTGCAAAATAGTCCAAAACATGAAAATGTGAACATATGAGTTTTGACATTTTAGCTTAACAATGTTTTGAAACAATACAAAATAATTTTGTAGACTTAATAAAAGATGTATATGATTGTTATTAAGACCATAAACAAAGAATACAATATTTTCACAAAATTGCATAGTCTATGCAATATATACGAAAACACAATAGTGTATGAAATATGTAATTTCATATATATAAACATAAAAACCCAAAATACATATATGTATATATATAACTATATATATGTATAGAAACCAAAACTTATGTATATATATATAACTATATATATATACGAAGAAACCAATAAATATGTGTGTATTGATGATTGAGCTTAAATTACTAACACACATAATATAAAACCTAAACTACATTACCCAAGCTTGATCTTGATCTTCATTGTAGCTCAACTTGGTAATCTTGCGGATGAAGCTTGAACTTGGATCTTCAACTTGAAATGCAAGGCTTCACTCCACAATTCCGCCAACCTCCATTGAATATGATCGTTATGGCGCAATCCATCCAACCTCCAACATATTGTTTGTCTATAATAAATAAGAAGATACGAATACTAGACAAACAACGTTAGTGGTAAATTGTTTGTTAAACATCATCAAAACAAAGAGGCCAACAGAACCTTGATAAACTAAAGAAATAATTTTATTAATAATAAGAAATGCTTTTGGGGCTTAAACCATTCTTCTCAAATAAAAAACATAGCCAACTCCTAAAAAAGATAGAATTTTGAAAAAAAGTAGAAAAATGTATAAAATTTCCTAAACATGCTCCTCAAAATAGAGGAAATAAATGGCAAAATTTCAATCAAAGTCAATTTGATTCTTATCTAAAATAGACTCTAACTTCATTCCTAAACATTCTCAAAGATATAATGAAAAATGACGAATGGGTTATCCGTAAGAATCCGCCTAGAGCCTACATTCATCAAGCCGTGTCTGACGAAGATCACGATGAGGAGGTTATCTTGGCCGACGAAATAGCCGAGGAGTTTTCATTGACACAAAATAATAATCTAAACGATGAAATTGCACTAGCGCGCCCTGATGTACCTACGATTATATGTGAGCCAAGGCGTAAAGGTAAAA
>NW_017973159.1:0-35432 GCF_001876935.1 Asparagus officinalis | reverse complement strand
CATAGTCAACTCCATCTCGGTCTTGAACTCAGCTCTAATTTCTTCGCGTTGTTTAGCCAGCGCTTCTTGCAGCATTTGAGATAGTTGATCCGGCGTGATCGCGAATGATTCTCTGGCGCGTCCAACACTGGATGCGGTATCGTCCGATGCAATAGCGGAACAAGTATCCGACAATTCTTCATCTGAAGATAAACCCTCGTGCATTCTCCTGTAATCTCGACGTAAGTTGGCTCTTCTTTGTAACCGCGCCATCCTTTGAGAAAGACCTCGCTCAACTCTCCCTCCTGGAGAGAAATCAGGGTCGGGATTAACAGATTTTTGCTTCCCTTTGTTGGTCATGTTAATAGTGACCTCAGGGAACTCATCTTGTCGAGTTACAGGTTTCCTTTTGTTGAAACGTCTTGCTTTGGGTCTTGACGTTTCGTTGGACAATCTTTGAAATACAGAGACTCTTGTTGAATTATCCTTAGAGCATCCGCATTCTGTCAACACTGCTTTAATGAGTCTCTCGCAAGCGCAATGAGACTCATTTTCTCGAACAATCCTTTTTCTTGAATTGTTTTTCTGATAGTACAGCTCGTCGTTATTATGACTTGAGCAACCTATCTTTTATTTCTGAACTTTGTTAACATGCACAGGACGACTGGTCGTCGCTTCTGAACGATCCAAAGTTGAATTTTTGAATCTACCCCCTTGCTGGTGTGGAGTTTTCAGAGGTCCTAAACGAGAGTGAACTGATATTCTCTCGTTCTGGACTTGTGCAGTTCTGACAGGAGGGTGTTTACGACCCCCTGCATATGAAACCATTAACGGTTTATTTGCTGGACTTGGTTGTTCCTTGACTGGGGCTTTGCCTCGATCGTCAACCGAAGGACCGAGACGATCTGCCATTAATCTGGGCTAACCCAGGGTTTCACCGACGACGCAGTAGATGGGCCCGGAACAGATGCTTGCGGCGTCTTTGGCATCCAGACTTTATGATTTTTTGGTGAATTTTCAGACACCGTCTCTTTCTTAATTCTTTGCGCTTGTTGACGAAGACCGCGAGTTTGGGCAGCCTTCGCCTTACGCCTTTGTATCCGTTCCTTGAGGGTTGAACGGGCCCTTTTGACGAGAGTCCATTCCTCCGTCGTAAGCTTTGCAGAAATATGATTATCTTGCCATTGAGGCAACTGGGTCATTTTCTGTTTTCTCGACTCTAGGTCCGCATAGTAATGGACCCCGTCGGTTTGTTGCATGGCCTTAGCCAGTTGTCGAGCACGGCGCTGACGCTGTCTCTGACGAGCCCTCTTCGTCAGCACCGGCGAGCTATTCATCATCGACTCCTTAAGGGATGTGGAGTCGTTTGGAGCAGGTATGTTGCAGATGGGTTCCTTAGCAGCAATTGAGTAGGAACCTTCACCTGCGGCCTCTTTGGGCATTGCAGACTTGAAAGTTTTCGAAATCTTCCTATATTTGCGAGACGAGGAAGATTTCGCGGATGAGGATGATAAATACTCCTCAAACTTCGCCTGATCGAATTCGTATTCGATCTCTTCATTGATGATGATCTTGATCGGTTGCGACACCGCGGTCTCGGCAGCGAGACCGCTGGCTCCCACTGTGGTCGCCAGCTTGTTTGGTTCAAAAGTCGCTGCTGTGGAATTCATTATAACTTTGTTCGATTACAACAAATTCGAAAGAATAATCTTTTTATAAGACTTTTTCTACACAACAAAACAAAAATTACAACTCTTGAGAAACAAACACGAAAATCGTCTATCAATTCTCGTTTTCGTGGGACTTTGCCTGTGCCGGGAACGCTTTGGTTCGTGGACCGCCGATTCACAGATCGTGAAGAGGGGGCTTATGATTCTAACTTCGTTATCGAAGTAGAAATTGAAACGATATCTTATCGAAGTAAGATAGTCGTTCTTCTTAAAATCAAGTCGAAGCTTAATTTCAAGGCGTTGCAAGAAAAGAACTCAAATCTCTGCTCTCTCTGCTCTGGAATGCTCTAACAAATGCTCGATCCTCGTCAGAAGTGACCCTAGGGGGGTATTTATAGCCTCTGGGGTCTGTAACTGCAAAGACTTAACAATCGAAGAAGTCAGTACGGCGAGACAGTGTTTACTGTCTCGCTGGGCGAGACAGCGTTTGCTGTCTCGACCCGCGAGACAGTAAATTTGCTGTCTCGCTCAGCGAGACAGTAAATGCTGTCTCGGAAAATGGCAGTTTCTCGCTGTAACTGTTCTCCCACGTTTCAAACTCCGTTATTTTGGCAGTTATCCACGTGATTTTCGCCCATGATGTTTCCCACGTCCCTTGGCAGTTAATGGACACGTGTAGGGCAGTTACAAATGTAGTTTTGACTATTTCAACACTGTCTCGCTGGCGAGACAGCAAAGACTGTCTCGCTGGCGAGACAGTTCATACTTGTTTTGATTTTTCCAAAACAGTATGAAATCCTTTCTTGTGAATTTTTGAGTGATCTTCTCTATGCTTGGGATATCTATTAGCATTTTTTGACGCCTACATCCACTATCTTGTTTAGATTGTTTACCCTTGCGTTGTTTATATATCCTTGCACATACTTTGCCTATATCTCTTTGTTAGGATATATCTTTTGTTCATATTACTTATCCTAGCTTACATATCTTGTTGTATCTCATACTTGCTAGGATAACTTGTTAATTAATTTTAATTAGCATTTAATCAGATTAGATTAGCATAAGACCCTAATCACCCCCCTCTAGGGTCTAACAATTGGTATCAAAGTTTGGTGCTCTTTGATTTAAGGTCTAATCGCCTTGAGTTAAAGATCCAAGTTAGCTTATTGTGCTAATCTAATTTTAAACTTTAATTGTATCTTGCTTGCCTTTTATATTAATGGATATGCATGGTTTAGGTTGTCATTAATATTGCTCCTAGGTTAGATAATTTCCCTTATGCTCAATGGTATGTTAGATTTAAACTTTTTGTTCAATCTAAACACTTTGATTTATGGGAAATTATAGATGATGCCTATATTGTGCTCACTATGGAGAAATTCAAGTGGAATAAAAATGATCATCGTATGTTTACTATGAACAACATTTTGTTAGAATATTTGCTAAATGCCATCTTTAGATTCAACTCTTAACACATGCATTGTTAATAACAAGAAACTTATGGACTTATGTGCAAAGTCTCGTGCTAACTCTTCAAAACCAAGCACTCACTATGCACATATGTATAGCAAAGTTTACAAATGCTCAATTTGCGGTCGTAAAGGCCACATTGCTAAATTTTGCTATGATGCACACAAATCTTCTAAGATTAATGCTTCTTGTGCATCTCATAAGGCTTCTTCATCACACACACATGCACATGCATCTATTTCTCATCATAAGCATGCTAATGTGTATAAATGTGATCTATGTGGTCGGTTTGGCCATTTGGCAAAGTTTTGCTTTGATATGAAAAGGAATTATAGTTTGCCAAATGTTTTTCATAGACCACATGTGTTTAAGTGTGATATTTGTGGTAGATTTGGCCATTTGGCAAAGTTTTGTTATGATTTAAAAAAAATATTCAAACTTGCCAAATTTCTTAAGTAGACCACCTTTGTTTAATGATGTTTCTCATTTGCAAAATAATTCTAAAAGACAATCTTTATTTGCAAATGTTCCACGTGCACCTTTTAATGGTCAACATAAGCAAATGCTTCCTTTCCATTGTACATATTGCAATCGGAAGGGTCATTTGAGTAATTATTGCTATGACTGATCCCGTGCACCATATATGTCCAAGAGGGTTCATAACCCTAGGACTTTGAGCTTTAATGATAGGGGTCATGTCCCTAAACAAACCGGCACCAAGAATACTTGGGTGCCAAAATAATTTTTAAAGTCAAGAATTTTAGTATTTTTTTTCTTTTTCTTGGTTTCGAAAAATGTATTTTAAACTTTTATGAAAACAATTCCTTTTATTGGTTAAAATCTTTTGTTTTCATGATTATTTGATTTGCTTTCATGAGAGGACTACGTTTATATAACCCTCCGGATTTATTGGGTGTTTATTCCCAAATCATGTTTACCGGATGCTAAAATGTTCATATGGGTTAATACTAGCTCAAGAGCTAGATAGAGTTGCTTGTCTTGATTTTTGAAAATCAATGATGATTTGGTTTCATGATTTAAACTTTGATTTATGATTTCAATTGGTTGATTTGTTTTCATTTGAAAACTTTTTACATGAATCTCATGTTCCTCTTCTTTTGATTTCATAAATCTATTCTTTTATATGGTTTTTATATTTTTTTGTGCTAATGAGACACTTCTTTCATATTAACATATTTATATGTGTTCTCATTGTCCTTTTGTATGTGAGTGGTGTTTAGCATATTTTTCATCTATGCTTGATCACATATGTTTGCCATGATCTTCATTTCACATATTCTATATGGCATTTTGATAGGGGGAGCAATCCCTATATTTTTTTATGTTTGATACTCACCCGTGCTTATTGATAGGGGGAGCTTTCGCTCTCTTATTCTTTTGTCCCCTTTTTGATGTTGTCAAAGAGAGAGGAATATTATGAGTATATTCTTTTTTGTTTATATGCATGATATATTATACATTATATGTTCATTTTCTTTCATGCATATATCCTTTTTGTAAATTGTTTGTCATCATCAAAAAGGGGAAGACTGTTGGCCTTCTTGTTTTGATGATGTTTAACAAACAATTTACCACTAATGTTGTTTGTCTAGTATTTGTGTTTTCGTATTTATTGTAGACAAACAACACTATTGGAGGATGGATGGAATAGAGCTTCAACGATGATATCCAAAGGAGGTTGGCGGAATGTCGGTGAAGCCTTGCAATTCAAAGTTAAAGATCAAGTTCAAGCTTCATCCGCATGTGTACCAAGTTGAGCTACAATGAAGATCAAGATCAAGCTTGGGTAATCTAGTTTAGATTTTATATTATGTGTGTTAAGTACCTTAAGCTCAACATCATATACACACACGTATTTGGTTTCTATGTATATATATAGTTATATATATACATGCATGGTTTTGAGTTTTTATGCTTTGGACACACTTGCAAAATACATGAGTTTTCACAAATAGAAATTAAATTTGAGAAATTATTTTTCTAACATATTTGTTTTCATGTTTATAAACATTTCGCAAAGTTTCATCAAGTTTGAAATTGATTTGTTATGTTTAATAGAATTTACAAAATCATGTTTTTTGTTCGTGCACATGTTCGTGCATGTTTTATAAAACAGATGAGTTTTTATAAATAGGAAGTGATATTCAAAAAATTCTTTCTTTGACATGTTTATCTACATGTTTAGAAACTTTTCTCAAAATTTTACTATTTTTGGAGTTGATTTACTGTGCCCAATTGATTTTACAAAATCGTGTATGTCAGCAGTTTTTCAGAAACTATAAATCTGTGTTCAAACATTTATTTCTCTCAAATGGGAAAATATTTTTCATAAATTATTTCTCTAACATGTTAATCTACATATCTATAACCTTCCCACAAAATTTCATATTTTTTGGAGCTGTTTTACTATTTGTAATTGATTTTACAAAGCTTTTTTAAGTTTGTTTCAAGAGTTTGTTTATGAAGAACTTTCACAAGAGCTTGAGGAGATCATTCTTTGGTGTTTGGGCATTCAACTCTTCTCCCTCTCTCTCTTGTCGTCTTTAGAGAAGTGTTTCTAAACTCAATCTAGCTTTACATTTATATATAAATGTTTGATTATCATTTTATTAAGCTAGAATTTATTTGAGTTTAGTTTGATTTGATTTACTCTTTGTTTACACACACAACCATTGAGCTTATTGTATTTACATACATAGTATAATTTGGAGTTGTTGGTTTGTGACTAAGAGTTGTGCTTAATTGAATTCTCATCTTGTTTAGAGAACAATCATTTGATTTATATTGTGCTTATTGTGAGATTCACTTTGTAATACACTTGTACACCGAGTGAGGAGTGTGTGGTGAGAGTCGGGGATCGTCCCAAGAGGTGGCGTCGGTTGACGTGCCTAGAGAGAGGTTGTAACCGAGCACTTGAGGGAGACACGGCTAGGTCCAACACTTAGTGGGTGTAGAGTGGGATTACAATAGTGTGTTGATTGTAAAGTTTTCGGTTAGCTAGAAAACCGAGTGTGAGGTGTAAACGTTATTCGGGTGAACGTAGAAAACCCGATTGTGATAGTGGAGATCTCCTCGAGGTCATATTGATTGTTTGAGTGTGCTTTGGCGTTCATTCATATTTATGTTCATATCTTATATCGCCATTGTGCATTGCTCATTTCTATATCATCCACTATCTTGTTTAGATTGTTTACCCTTGTGTTGTTTATATATCCTTGCACATACTTTGTCTATATCTCTTTGTTAGGATATATCTCTTGTTCATATTACTTATCCTAGCTTACATATCTTTTTGTATCTCATACTTGCTAGGATAACTTGTTAATTAATTTTAATTGGCATTTAATCGGATTAGATTAGCATAAGACCCTAATCACCCCCTCCCTCTAGGGTCTAACAGATCGTGTTCTTAAAAATTAATCTTTTGTTAGTAGTCATATCCCCAAATAAGGATACTTGCAGAGTCGTGCCACTATATTTAAAAATTAATCTTTTGTTAGTAGTCATATCCCCAAATAAGGATACTTGCAGAGTCGTGCCACTATATAGAAAAAAGAAAAATATCAATTTTAATTTTTTTACTTACACTATGGTAACTAAGTATCATGTGCATATTTTTTGTCCATTATAGTGATTTTTTCATCTTATCTAGTTTATCTCGCAATGTAGTTGATCAATGACTTCACTTTAGTTTCTATTACAAGATTATTTATTTGAAATTCTATATTAAATTTATAATTTCTTCAGTATTTTTAGAATAAAGTATGAAAATTTATAAGTACTTACTAATTTTTCTTGTACTTTTCATAAATAATGTTTTTTTATTATGACATAATTGTTTAATATGTTCTTCAAGGAGAACTCAGTTAGTGCTTCTTTGCTCGATATGCTTTTTATAAATGTCAATTCAGGTGATTCATGAATGTTTCTGAATTTTGAGTTTATTTCCTTCACTTTTCTATTTGAAATGAAAACCACTTAGTTCTTTTAAAAGATATCTCTGAACTTTCTGATAGTTTCTCCATACATAACTCATTGTATTTTTTTTTAGTTTATAAATAAATATTATCAATATTAGAGATAAATGTTTATAAATTATAATCAATTAATGCTAACCTATTATATCTTAATGTAATAATATCAAACATTTCCTCTTTTCTCTGCCAAATTTCAGCATTTTTATGATTTAAACTTTTGAGGTGTGTTTTGCAATTTTTAAACTTTGATAGTATTTTTATGAAAATTTTAAATTTTAATTAGGCGCTTATAATTTTTATGTTTCATGTATTGGTGATAAGTTTTTAAATGTTAGAATATTTTTCGTAACTCTAAAAATTTGAAGGTATTTTTATAATTACTAAAATTTTGGGTTGTTTTTAAAAATTTTAAAATTTTAGCAATCTACTGATAATTTCTAAATTTGACGTGTACCAGTTTATAAGTTTTAAAATTTTAGAATTTTTTAATAATTTATTACTTTTGAGAGAGTTTTTGTAATTTTTGTACATTTGAGGTTATTTTTTTACTAATTTTAAATTTCTATGTGCCTAATGTTAATCCCTAGAATCCATCTATATTGTTTTTAAGTTTTGAAATCTCTGAATTTTAGAATGTTTTTTGTAATTTAAACATGGTTAAATGGCACTTATATACCCTATTGTTTTGCTCTTGTAGTAGTTATATACCCTAAGTTACAAAACATAACAAAAAAATACCATGAGTTGGTAACTATTTAAATTTAGCTAATGGTGTTAAAAAAATACATGAAAGGATAATAATGCCCCTCCTTAAGAATTAAACCCCCACATAATAAAAGGTCTTATTTTCTACTGTTACCCATATTAAAGAGGAAGACGAAGTTGGAGGCCACAAAAAGAAGATGATGACGATGAAAATAATCTATTGTGCGGGCGGGAGGGGGGAGGGGGGTAGGTAATACAGTAAATAATACAATAAATGAGGGCAAGAAGTATTCAAGTTAGTCATAGGTCCAGCACGAGGGAATATTCTAGAGAATATTCTCACGGCTGGTTAGCAGAAGATACCAACTTGCAAATTTTTGCTAACTTAGGGTAATTTTTTTTTGCTATATTTGTTTTCGTCAAAAGTTGCCTTCATCATTGATTTCATTAAAACTTCAAACGTTACAAATGAATTCAAATAACAAAAATAAAAATTACAACTTTCTTGAAAATAAACACAAGATCCGTTTATCGTCTCTTGCTTGCGTGGGTCTTTAGCCTGTGACGGGGACGTCGATATCCGTAAACTACCTGGCAATCAGATCTGATCCAGAAAAACCGGGCAGAGCTTCGTCGATACGCGAGGAGATCTAGAAACTTGAAGCGCATATTTGCTCTTCTTAGGATTACCGACGAGGGGTAATGCTAAGGAACGGATGCGGGTGATGTAAATCTGATGAAGAACTCTCTTGTGTTGAAGTGCTCGATCACTCTTCACTCCAGCAGGGCTTCGCCAATTCTCCAAAAATCCAGATCCCCAAAAAGTGAGGCCTAAGGCTTCTATTTATAAGCGACACCCCTGGGGTGTCCCCGAAAATCTAGGACGCCCCTGGGGTGTCCCCGAAAATCTAGGACGCCCCTGGGGTGTCCCCGAAAATCTAGGACGCCCCTGGGGTGTCCCCAAGAATCTAGGACGCCGCGCTGTAAATTCTTCGTCCGAACTCGGATTTTAGTGATTCGAATTGCGTTGGAATTCTGACGAAGAGTTCTATCAGCCCCGATGGTTGGATTATCTGTAGAATGAATGGGAAACGAAGGGCATTGTTCCCTTTGTAAACATTGCAGGGCTCCCGATTAGCCCGCACCTTCGTTATTCCGGAATTCTGTCAGCTCACGTAGTTCGTCGGTTCACTTCAAGCGTTCACCGACGTCAATCGAACTCCTGTGAACCAGTGACGTTCATCGTCGTTCTTTAACACTGAACCGTTTGTGGAGACCTATAGGCAATTTTCGATGCCTACAGATACCCCCTCCAAAGTGTTCCGGACTCGTTTCTTTTATAGAAGAGGCTGGAATACTTTGGATGTGATTGGTCTAGCCTTCAGTCGGCGTAAGGACCTGTAGTTAGCTTCAACTCTTGGCTCCTTCGATTTTCGGTCTATTCGATGCTTTGACGAATAACCGAAGTTCTTCCGGCGCTGCGTTTATCGCCTGGCCGTCGTCGGAGTCTCGAGTCTACAGCTGATGAATTGAGTTTGGCTCGTGTCATTGAGTTGACTTTGAACTACCTCCGTCACATTGTGCTGACTTAGGGTTTCAGATCACCGTATGTTGACTTCTTGTAGCAACGCGTTGACTGGCGTTGACCTAGGGTTACGCGTTGACCGGCGTTGACCCTAGTGTTTCGAACGTCATACGTTGACTTTTTTTTGTCGCAACGCGTTGACTGGCGTTGACCTAGGGTTACGCGTTGACCGACGTTGACCCTAGGGTTTCGAATCAACCTGAAGAGAACCAGTTTATACTCGTGTACTCCAGGGAGTTTCGGGAATTAGTTTAGCCTCGTGTACCCGTCGGAGGTTGACGGATTATCCTTAAGAATATTATACATAATATTCTCCAGGAACTTCCCGTCCATTGTGCAAAATAGTTTAGACTCGTATTCTCATTGGAGTATAGATACGAGTGTTGAATACGTCGTAAAAACATCTCATACGCGTGTGAACCATAAAAAAATGATTCAATGCGGTTCGGTTCATGCTTGTTTGAGTTGGTTCGGGTCATGTGGGTTTGGTTCATATGGGTTCGGATTTTTTTTTTTTTGATACGAATTCAGTAACGGATATGAGGGTTGCGGATATCCGCAATATAATAGTGATTCGGGTAATCGGGTCCCCATCTTATAGTTACAAACCCGCTAACCCAAAACCAAAACTAAAAAAAGAAAACCCTAGGCCCTCACTCACCCTCAAGCCGCCTCCACCCTCAAATCGCCCACACCTCCACATTCTGCTTCGTCCCCTCCGGCGGTTTCTTCATCTCTCCCTCGACGAGCACGCAGGTCCCCGTCGGCGTCAGCTTCGAGAGCTCAGCGACGCTCGAATCGACGATGACCTGAAGGTTCGAGAGGCAAGACCCGTCGTTGAGTTCGAGGAAGGCGAAGGACCCCTTGCCCTGCTCGCGGCCGGTTAACTTGGCCGATTCGAAAATTGATGTTTAAGTAGTGAATCTCACGCTGTTTGCTTTGGTCTGTAGCTGCTCATACTGTTTGAGACCCAAATTCATTAAGAAATATGTCTATTGGTTGAAGTTAGCTTCCTCGATTGGGATTGGAGTCAAGATTGGATCTTTGTAACCAGTGAAATCATGCCATTAACTATAGCTGCAGAAATGCACTGAATCTAGGTGTTTCCATAGTTAAGTACCCACCTTCTGGCCAATCAATCAACTTTAAAAATGAGCAGGGGAGAGGAGCACCAACACGACCCACAGTTGTATCATCATATTCAGAAAATGTTCCACCAGCACAAGTTTCAGTTAGACCATATCCTTGCCCAATTGGCCCCAAGGCATATGTTAATGAATCTTTGTGTATCTCCAGAAAGAGGAGCCCCTCCAGACAGAAGAAAACGAATATGACCTCCCAAAACTGCTCGAACTTTCCTAAACACGAGAAAATCCCATAGCATTTTCTCCAAGCCCCATGCTCCAAACCAACTTCCATTAATCGCAGCTAACCTACGTCCATATGCAATGTCAAACAATTTTCTTGATAGTCCACCTTTTGCATCTACCTTTTTCCTCACACCGTCTCGGACACGGTCAAGGATAGCAGGGACAGCAACCATTAGTGTTGGTCTCAAGACTGAAGCATCACCTTTTGTTCCCTTTTTTATCTTGTTAGATGTATCAGTGAGAGTCAATGGTGATCCGTATCCTATACTTATTCCTACAGCAACCATCAAAGACTCTGCAGCTAACTCAAGAACATGAGCTAGAGGCAAGTATGCCAGATAAACATCTTTTCTACCAAGCCCAGGGACAATAGTCATGACCGCAGAGAGTGTTGATAGGATATTACCATGTGTCATCATGACTCCCTTAGGCAAACCAGTGCTTCCGCTGGTATACATGATAACTGCAATATCAGCTGAAACAGGCATTTCAGCAGCAACAGGATTTTCCCGGCCTATCCTCCCTACACCTTCCAATGAGTTTTATTAATTCTTTATGTCCACAAACCACAGTTGAAACTTCAGTCTCATTTAAAGAGTGACAAGAAGCATATATAGTGACGATTGTGATGTTTCTTCTGAGACAACCCTGTAAAGCGATCATCCACTCTGCTCGCGTATCAGCAAATATCGCAACTCTTTGCACAATTCCAGAAGCAAAGTTGCAAACAGCATCATAAGCTTGATTATAACTCAACCATTCATACTTCCCGAAATGAAATTTCTCAAAAGACCTTCCATCTGCTGTGACTTCAATTTCACTGGAGATAAGCTTACGGGTACCAAGCATTCGTTTGGTAGCAAAATTCTTGCAAGCAAGCTTAAATAGCTCGGCAAGTGTTGTAACTTCTTCCCATTGTGTTTCGATGGGCGAGGTGAACCGATAGTTTCGAATAGCATACCCAGGTTCTCCACCGACATCAACAGGCAAACCTCGCTGTTTTGAACTCTTTTTACTAAGAATATAGGAGAACACAAAGGGAACAACGATACCGACAAGATAAGGATTCATTCTCGATCAGGTCAATTAAGCCCAACAGATATTTCCAAATTCAAGACCTCGTATTAGGATCTTCACAAAGACTCGAGAAAACCCCTTGGCTTTGGAAATGAGATCGAAATCTAGGTTGTTTTTTTTTTTTTTTTTTGGGGGGGGGGGGGGATGGACTGAATTTTGAAGGGGTTTTGTATAAATTTGGGCTAAAATTTGAGGGCTGAAATTTTACCCTCCTTTGGCCGAAAATTAAGAGGCGTTTGCGTGTGAAAGGTTCAATGTGGTTTGAGGGGTTTATTTGCAAAAGAGCAACCCACAAAGTATAGGGGAGTTTATTTGCAAAAGGGCTGGAATTTTAGGGCTTAAATTCCAAAAGTTTAGATCACAAACCTATGACCAAAGTTTTGATAAAAGCATGCGAAAACCAAACCGAAATTTGTGGAGGGTCTTTTTTGCAAAATTGGCTAAATTTTACAAAAGGGTTTATTTGTGGGGTACTGGGGTGCTATGTGATCAGGTATGATGATCATGACCCAACTCGAGCGTGTCCTTGACCCGAATTTAGCCTTGAACACGAAGGGTATTCTGGGTATTTCATCAAAGTTTACCGCGAAAATGACAATTATTGTTTCGCATGCACGAAATTTGTAGGTTTAATTAGACTTCAACTATAAAATCCTATTTATACACAGGATTTTAATTAAAGTTCTTAATTTCCCTTTTAAATTTCGCGTATTCATACTTTAGATTGTATCTGACTTGCTGCTTTTCATTACAGGTTTCCGATGCCTCCGCACCGATCTCGACTTCCTAGGAGTCGATCCCATTCGCAGCCTAGTGAGGAAGAAGTTCCCGCAGCATCCTCCCCTCCAGCGGCTTCCTTTTTTGGGGGTGGGAATTTTTTTATTTTTGTATCCCCGATTGATCCCTTCGCGGGTCATGAAGGAAGAACCGACACCCTCCTTCGCGGGGGTTAAGGTTTCAGACTTGTCTTGCTTGGCCAATTCAAGTCTTCTGGTATATTGGGGCGATTTTGTGTCGTCCTACACCTTATAGGTCGGTGTATGTTACCACGTTATTCACGTGATGATGCATACCGTTCTTCCAGTGTAGGACACTCAAAATCGTCTCTCTAATTATTCCGTGAATGAGCTTATCCCGTGGGCAGCCTTCCTCCTCATGCTAATACTGGTTGTAGCCGGGAGGTCTTCTCTTCAGCTTCCATCAGGCAGGCCGTTAGTCCACTCCCTCAGTTTGACAGAGATCGCTCCGACGAATCCTGTCGTTTGATACGGGATGGAGGGCGTCATTGCTTACGCCAGCTGATTACGGACGCCTCCTTCACTGCAGATTCTACTTCCACTCAGACTTTAAAGAAGCCCGGTTTTCTGTTCGGTGATCACGCGGAGGATCCTGCTACGTTGACTCTTACCGATGAGCATTGGCTGAATCTTCATGAGGGAGCTCTCCTGTATATTCCCTCTATTCCTCGTCAATATTCTTTCACCCATTTGGAGGGACAGGCCGTGGAGCGACATATGTCTTGGCCTCTTACCTATGATGCTGAGCGAGTTCAGTGTGGATATACCTCTCATCATAAGATTCCTGGTTCTACTGGGTATCATGATATCCGCGGTCTTCGACCAGGGATTATGGGTCTTGACACTGCACCCCCAGGCGAGGTATCAGCAGCTGCTCCTACTGTGAAGAATCGTCTGGCTCATCTTGGGAGAAGGTTACCTCCACCAGATTACAGATGCTATGGTTGGGCTTTCTCACAAGCCAAGGGATGGTGGACACGCATGACCAGTTACGTCTTGGGGCGCTGGGAGAAGGATTTGAAGAGCAGAGGATTGTATGCACCTATACGGGCCACCATGTACGGACTTCCGGTCAGCTGCCGCCATTTCTTAGCGTTGTTGGAGACATACATGCCCGACAGTAACACGTTCATGACCAGCGGCGGAGAGTTAGGGTTGGCCTTACATGAGATGTATCAGGTTTCTAGTCTTCCAATGGGGGATTGTCCATATCAGGAGTACTTTCCCTCGAACCAGCAGTTGGAGTGGTTGAAGAAGGATACTCCCGACATGCATGATACTTTTTGGGATATCACTTGTCATTATTATACTTCCTTGATCAAGATTTCTCCTCCAGCGAAGAAGAAAAGGCAAATTAGCTTGAAGCAGTTTGCTGTCTATCTGTTCCCTAATTTGGAGGGTGACTCCGGCGAGCCCTTTCGTGAGTTAGATGTCCTGACCCCTACCATCATTAATGAGTTGATGAAGAAGGCTGAAGCTCATTCTTACACCATTGCCCGTGCTGAGGGAGCTTTTCCCGCAGGAACCAAGTTTCGTTCGTTCCTCCGCCGTGCACAGAAGTCCATCGAGCCCCGAACTCTGCTAGCAGGCTACCTTGCCCTCTGGTTGAAGAAGTGTGTTGTTCTGTACTGGTCTTTAGACGCCTTACCTCTCGAGGTGTTCTTCCCCGCAGTTCAGCTAGCTTATGGGAGGGAGCTTTCATTGCTCCCAGCGATGGTTGCCGGCATCCATTGCGGGCTTAGGTATCTGGTCAGTGGTTTTACACGGGTGAGTTCTAAACCATCGACTGAGCTTACTTGTCCGAAGGTCGAGCTCCCTTATGCGTATCTGATGGCGTGGCTCGTTCTTCACCGTCCTGACTTGATGTCGGCGCCCAGCGTTGTTGATGTCCCTGTTCCTTTTGTGCAGCTGTTGGAGAGGAGCAGATGGCTCGGGAAGAAATTCGGCGACGCACAATAAGAGTTTCAAATTCGCAAGAGCTGGGAGTTCTTCAAGTGTTTTCCCCACTTTTCGGGTCGCTATGGTGATGTGCTGACTGATGAGGAGAAACCCAGAACTAATCGGACTGCTCTCGACGTTGGTTGTTTCCGCTGGTTAGTGAACATCCGTGTTGGGTATCTCGTTCTCCGGGTGAAGAATCATTGCCACATAGAGCCTTACCTTCCCTGTCGTTTTGCTCGTCAGTTCGGTTACGACCAGCTATATGTTGGGAATCCGAGCCGTGGTTTGAAGGTTGAGGGGGGGCTTATTGATGGCGTACGGGCATGGCTATGGACTATGGTGGGTTGCACCGGAGCCCACTTTGCTCTTCCTTCATATAGGCGCAAGCCGATGATTACTTTCCTCAGTTGTAAGTGGTTCCTCTCCGCCAATGAATCCATAGGTGTGAGGAGTCTTTCAGAGTTAGAGTCTGAGCACTCGGTCCAGGTCGCTATGATGGCTGTTCGTAAAGCCGAGCTTGCTCAGAAACAGAGGAAGAAGTCTGCCAAACCTCCTCTCTCAAGCAAAGACGATGAAGAGCTCCTTCCTACTGACGATGATGACGAGACTTCTGAGGAGGAGTATGTGGATATAGATATTAACCAAGAAGAACTTGATGCAGGTTTGTCATACTCTTTGATCATCTTTCTCAACTTCAATTGATATCAACGAAAGATCTGGTTCATTTAATGAAATAATCCTTATCATTTCAGGTAGGACAGCCGACGACCATGAGTCGCTCGCTTCCCGTCGTGCGAGATTCAGGCCTGGTGGCCAAGCTCCTACCCAGGTTGATACACGTGGCCAGTCCACGCACGAGCGACCCATTGGTTCTATGAGAGGTGATATTCCGAAAAGGAAAAAGATCGCTCATAAACCACACGTTGGTCAGCGCTCCTATGAAGCGGATTTAGGAGACTTCGCCGACAGGGAGGAAGGTAATACTTCGTCGTTTTCATTGCTTTAAGATGACTTACCTTCTGGGATTCGTAATCATGTTTTATGTTCCAGGGTTCTTTGAAGAGGGCGTTCCATATTCAGGTATCTCTACATTCGATGATACCCTCCTCAAACATGGGGAAAGAGAATCTTCTGTTCTTGCTGCAGGTATTTCTGAGCTTTCCCTTCTTCCTTATCTTCTTATACATATCTCCAACATTTAGGTTGTCCTGCAAATGTCGCGATGGAAAAGCCAGCTGAGGATCAGTTCTTTCATGATGTGGGCTTCGAGGAACAGAGGTGTGCCTCTGTACCAGGTTCCTCGGGACCCGACGCTGGATTATTAGCCGATATGTTGGCTGAGCAGGCCACCAGAAGAACCGCGGGACCACCCTTTGAGAGTGATTCATTTACAGGTATATATCTGATTCCCTTCATCTTACCTGATCTTTTGTTTGACTAACGAAGGATTAATATTACAGCGCCAGTCATTGGGATTAACCCAATATCGATTCCCGGCATATCTAGCTTACCTCGGAGTGACGGATTTGCAGGTACGTATACGATTTAGGGACATCGTACTCCTCTTTATTTATCTGACTTTTGACTAATATATGGGTGCAATCATAGGACCAGCCATCGGGACTGATACTCTTATGACTACTGACATTCCCCGGATACCTAAGGATGATGGACCTACAGGTATGCAGATGACCTTATCACCCCGATCCTCCTTATTTGTCTAAATTTTTATTTTGACTAATAAAGAAGTGAAACTATAGGACCAGCCGTTGTGCCTGATGCCACTACAGTTTCTGGGACTGATAGTTTGTCTGAGAGCGGTGTTTCCCCGCCACAGCCGAGAGGTATGACTGATTTGCCTACAGGGGTTGATATACCCTCCATGACTACTCCTGCAGTTATTTCGGAACCTGTCGGATTTCAGCCTGAGGGGACCTCCGTTGGCCTTGGTATACTCGAAATTTGCCTTTAAATTTTCTTATCGTATTCGATAATCTCTTAGCTTTCCACACTGTTTCTTGTAGGATCTCGATCATCTCTATATGAGCGTGTCCGCGCCCTCTTGGCTGATACCGATCCCGACAAAGACATTTTCCGTACGGACCTCGGCCTTTTTACCGTCTTTTATAACGGCATGATCGAGAAACTTCTTCATCGAGGATACGGTTTCGATCAGTTCAGGCGTTCTTTTTCTCGTCACATGCTGATGTTCAGAGAAGAAGGGTATCCAGAGTTGGCCGATTCCTTCACTGCCGATTTCACTGTTCTGGAGTCAGAGATCCGAGAGTTGAAGGAGTTGAAGGCTGGTGGAGCTTCTTCCTTCGTGTCCTCTCAGATGGAGCATAGGCTGACACAGTGGCACGACCTGAGATCTTCCATCGGCAGCGAGCTTCGATCACATGAGCATTCTGTTGCGCAGCTGATGGCTACCGTGGCAAGGAAGGATACAGGTAGAGCCGAGTTACTTAGCTCTTTGGATTCCGGCCGTGAGGAAGTGGCTAGATTGAAGGAGGCCTTGAAGCACGCCGAGGAGTCCGTTACTCTTATTGCAGAAGACCTGGCTGGATTAGAGTGTTCTCGTGAACAGACGCTCGAGAAGCTGGGATCTACACAGGAGAGATTGATGAAGCTGAAGAATGAAGCCGCAGAGATCTTAAGCAGTTCCGAAGACTCTGTCCGAGCTAGTCTGCAGGCAGAACTTGAGCAGAGCTATGCAGACAGGCTTTCTAGTTTAGAGTCCCATGTTCTTAGCCGTCAGTTGCCTTCGGGCTAACGAGCTTTTTATTATATGCTTTTGACTTGATCTATTACTAGAGACTCCGCATTTGCTTCTTTCATGATATTTCTTTATTTACTTTGAACCCAGCAATGATAAAATTTATAGGATTTTTGGCAACCCCTCAGCCCTCAACGGGTTTGATATGCCTTTACCGATTACCGTTTGAATCGGGCTAGCATGTGGATTGTCTAGATCCGTTCCACATGTAACGTTGTGCTAAGAGAATAAATTCTCTGAGACTTTGTGCTATGATGTCGAATACATAGGCTCCACCATTCATTATAGGAAAAAGGTACCCCGCACCGCGTATTAGGCGATGACTCATCCCTACTTAGGATTCGGGATGAAAATCCCCAGAATTATACTCTGGTGTCTTTTTGCAATCGGTGAAAGACTAATCGGCAACGCGTGTTAGGCATAGACTTATCTTTATTTAGGAGTTGAGATAAAATTCCCCGTGCACAAAGTGCACGGATTGGAAGTTGGGAATTTTGTCTTTTCTCAGGGTAAAGACGAACTGGAAAATGGAAGAGGAAGAATTTTATATTCTATCTCCCGGTACCAAAGAGGAAGAATTTTATATTCTATCTTCAGTTGGAAAAGAAACTCAAGGTGTGATCTCCACCCCCAGAATCCGAAATGATGAAACTAAGAGTGTGATCTCCACTCCGAGAATCAGAAAGGTTCAAACGACCCTAACTTTTATAGGATTGGTCATTTGAATCAAAAGAATCCCTCATTCATTGAGGAGAAAGCCCAATTTCGACCCTAACTTTTATAAGTTTGGTGGAAAAAGAACAAAAATAGATTTTCGTTTATCGAAAAGGAATGACTCGGTCTTAGTCCTAACTATCTGTAGGTTTGACTAAGTGAGATTGGGAACAATCCTAACTTTTATAGGTTTGATTGCTCAATTTAAAGTGGACCTCTCGTTCATGGAAGGAATCGAGAGAGGAATTTGGCTTTGGCCCTAACTTTTATAGGTTTGACCTGAAAGCAAAGAAAGTGGAATACAGGTAGCAAAGAAAGTGCCAACTCGTATTATCACTCAAAGGAAGACTTTAATGCTCGGTGATTAGGACCTAACATGTTGAGTCTGAGAAATGCCAACGACGGGCAGATGGAAATGTTGGTGGATCCACCGTCGTTTAATTTGATCAGCGGATGGTTTGGTGAGGAAAGATTAACCTATCAAAGGATTGGATCTCATCTCACAAAAATAACTCATAAGAGTGAGAGAATTTTGACAATAAGAAGGAACATTCCGACATTCAGAGTTCGAACGAGAATTTCTTATTCATCGTTCCTATAATGATTGGGTTATCCCTAACAATACCTCATATGATGTTCTTCTGGGAACTTCCCGATGCACTGGTTATCCTGAAGATACTAAGGATAGTATTTTTTCAGGAATTTGCAATTTATCGGCATCATAAGCCGGTCACCGTCCTTGGTGACAAGGCGATATACGGCACTCGAGTAGACTGTCTCCACTACGAATGGTCCCTCCCATTTGGGTTCAAATTTGCCCTTCTTCTTGGAATTAAGGATCATAGGCCGTCTTTCAGTTAAGACCAAATCCCCTTCCTTAAAACTCCTTTGTCGAATCTTTTTGTCAAAGGCTCGAGAAATCCTAGCTTGGTAAAACTCAATATGCTGTTGAGCTTCCAGGCGCTTTTCATCGAGCCTCTCGAGTTCTTCGAGGCGTTTCTGATGTTGTTCTTCGTTCGTCATCTGGGTTGCAAGAGCGATCCGAAGAGACGGAATTTGGATTTCCAAAGGGAGAATGGCTTCACATCCGTACACCAATGAATATGGGGTTGCGCCGGTCGGTGTACGCACCGTGGTACAATAGGCCCATAGAGCCGCGCCGAGCTTGTCATCCCAATCCCGATTGTTATTCTTCACGATTTTTGACAAGAGCTTTATGATAGTCTTGTTGAAGGCTTCAGCTAATCCATTTGCTGTGGGATTATAAGCCGTTGACGAGATATCCTGAATTTTAAACTTTTCGCAAAACCTTATGAAGGCGTTGCTGACAAATTGAGGACCGTTGTCATGTATGATTCGTCTTGGAACACCATACCTATAGATGATATGGTGCTTGATGAATGCAATGACATTACTCGTTTTAACTTCTCTGAGTGGAACTGCTTCAGCCCATTTGGAGAAGTAATCGGTAATTGCCAGGATGAACCGGTCACCTTTGACTGATGGAGGATTTATAGGGCCAACAATGTCCATTCCCCAAGTCTCGAACGGCCATGACGTAATCGACGGATGCAGATGCTCCGGAGGTTGGTGCATATAATTCGCATGTACTTGACATGCGTGACACTTTCGGACGTATGTGATTGCATCACTCATCATGAAAGGCCAAAAATATCCCATTCTTTTGATGCGGTTATAAAGCTTGGGACCAGGTTGGTGCGCGCCACACTCTCCTTCATGCGCCTCCCTAAGGACCTCTTCAGCTTCTTTGGTTGATAAGCAACGTGCTAGCAACACATCGTACCCCCTGCGGTATAGCGTTCGATTCTCCGTATTATAGTAGAATCTTGGTACTCTTCGTCTGATTGACTCTCTTTCCTTCACATCTTCTGGCAAGATTCCATGCAAGACGTAGTCGATGATGGGGAAACGCCAATCTCGTGGTTCGAACTCGACTTGAGCAGCGTGCACCTCTTGAACCTCTTCTTCCTTGGCATCTTCATCGTAAATCGGCACTAAGATTTGGTGAGTTCTTACCGTAACAAACTGTTCCGTCCCGGGAGGCTGTGCCAAAGATACGGCTAAAGCTGCTAACGCATCCGCGTATGTATTCTGTAATCGTGGCACGTGTTCGATGAAGAATCCTTCAAATGATTCTGCTATTTCCACTGCCATCTTATGATATGGTATTAAATCCTGACTTCGGACTTCATATTCTCCTTGGACTTGCTTGACTATTAGCTGAGAATCACCGAAAGCTTCGAGATACTCAACCCCCAGCTCCTTAGCGAAATTGAGTCCTATAATCAATGCGTTATACTCTGCTACATTATTCGAGCATGGCTCGGTTAACGAGTAGGCTCGAGGCATCACATGTTTTCCTGGGGAAACTAAAACTACTCCAACTCCGGAGGAGACCTTAGAACATCCAGGAGTACCTGTGACAATAGCTGCTCGGGAAGCGCCATCGAAGTACAAACGCCATACTTGTTGGTGCGAAGTTGCATTGACTTCGTGGGCTTCGTCGGGTAGATCGTCATATATCTCGGCGGTGTCCGTAGTTGGATTAGCTGCCAGGAGATCACAGATGGCCTGCCCTTTTACTGACTTCTGTTGTTTAAAATATAAGTCATATTGGGATAAGAGTAAGGCCCATTTTGCTAAACGCCAATTCATGGAAGCTGGTTGAGTCATGAACACTCGGACTGGGTTAACTTTAGAGATAACATAAATGGTCTGTCCAACCAGATAATGCCGCATCTTCTGAATAGCAAACACCAAGGCGAGACATTCTCTTTCAATCATAGGATATCGAGATTCAGCGCCTACCATGGTTCGGCTTAAATAATAAACAGCCTGCTCATGACCGTTATCGTCATCTTGTGCAAGTAATGCACTTAATGAGTGGCTCGTCGCCTTAACATAAATCAAGAACGGTTTGCCCGATTTCAACATTCTAACTCCCAGCAACGGTCTCCATCCCCACAACAGTCACCTTCCGAACAAATTCCGACATCTTGCCCATATCCACCATATCAGCATCGTCGTCCGCGATCTCCTTCCCAACAACACTCACCTTCCCAGCACACTCCGACATCGTACCCATATCCTCCATATCAGCATCTTCCACCGTATCCGTATACATCATCTTCGCAGTTCTACTACCCCCATCCATACCAGCCACCTTTGTACCACCCAGTGCCACACCCACCTGGAGAGTTTACAGCAATGCTTAATGATTCAGATTTTATGCAGCAGATGATGCCACCAAATGATAGGAATGGCAGGGATAAAAGTTAGATATTTTTACATTCATGTTGAAGGTCAACTTTGTTGATTATTTAAGTTATTGTTAAGTACTATTTGTCACATGTTTTTTAAGCAATTTTGGTACATTATTATGTAATCAAATTGGATTGACTTCTTATCAATCAAAATTATTCATGTTTCAATTATTTTATGTTTGTTTTTCAATTTAATTATATGAAATAAAAATTAATTATTTTTTCTAGATTTATTAAAAAATTAAAATATTAATATCAAATTTAAGTTATTAGAGGCAATTATATTTGTACATTTAATTAATATTTTTATTTTAATTCCAACTATTTGGGGCAGTTACATCTGCATCTAATAAGTTATTAGAGGCGATTATATTTGCATCTAATAAGTTATTAGAGGCAATTATATTTGCCTCTAATAAGTTATTAGAGGTAATTATATTTGCCTCTAATACTTTTTCAAATAAACGAGCTGATGTGGCGCGTTGAGTATTTGGGACGGAAGTTTGTGCAATATTGCCTCTAATAACTATTAGCACCACCACATTTAGGTGCGGATACGAGATTTGCCACTCATGTAATTAGAGGCAGATAATTCTATTTATTTGCCTCTAATTGAATTAAAAGTGACGAAAATAATTGCCCCTAACTCTTTTTTTTTTCTAGTGTATATATGATTGCTAGCTAGGATAGAATTTGGACTTGAAAGGAGGATGAAGTTGTTCTCATGTTTCTACCATGAGTAGCATTTTATTCATTCTTCCTGTTATGTTTTATCCTTGGGAAAATTGTTTCTAGCCCCTAAAATAACAACAACTATTCTTCCCCCACCCAAGACTTTTTTAACACTCCCAAAACCCCAAAAGTAAAGCCACAATTCTCTGAACCTCCAAAACGTAAAACCCAGGAGTTTAAAACATGTGAAGACCATAATACCGAGCTCTCTCTCTCTCTCTCTCTCTCTCTCTCTCTCTCTCTCTCCCCCCCTCCCTCCCTCCATGATGTTATTGTGATGATTTGAAATGGGTTTTGGGGGGGTTCTAATTCCCTCCAAATTTATATATTGTTATCATCTTGAAGACGGTGATGATGAAGACGGTGGATCGTTTAAGACGAAGAAGATTGGGATCAAGGCGAGTTGCGATGGATTCAACGTCGTCGTTCCAAAGAAAAAGGCGAGAACTCCAGCGACTCCCGTTGTAATTATTCCCCCTTTGCCGATTATAATTGAATCTGATGCTATATTTTTTATTATTTTACATATTGTTGTAATTTTTTTAAATCGATGACTTGAAATTAAAGCAGAGTCTGTAATTTATATATTGTTGTTATTTTACTATAATGAGTTTGTTGTTAAGATTATGAATTGGTTGTGAATAAAAGTTATGAGTTGGTTGTCAAGGTTATGAGTTGGTTGTCAATGTTACGAGTTGGTTGTGAAGGTTACGTATTGGTTGTGAAGGTTACGCGTTGGTTGTGAAGGTTATGAGTTGGTTGTGAATGTTACGAGTTGTTTGTGAAGGTTACGAGTTGGTTGTGAATCTCGGCAATGAGTTGATTGTGATTGTTGTTAACTAACCTTCACAACCAACTCATTACTGAGATTCACAACCAACTCGTAACCTTGACAACCAACTCGTAACATTGACAACCAACTCGTAATATTCCTTCACAACCAACTCATAACCTTAACAACAAACACATTACAGTAAAATAACAACAATATGTAAATTTACAGACATTGTTTTAATCTCAAGTCATTGATTTCAAAAAAAAGTATAACAATATGTAAAATAACAAAAAAAATATAGCACTCAGATTCAAGTATAAGTTAAAAAAGGGGAAAAATTACATCGGGAGTCGCCCGGAGTTCCCACCTTTTTCTTCGAAAAGGCGACGCAGAATCCATCGCAACTCGTCATCACCGTCTTCAAGATCGCAATTTTCTTCGCCTAATGAACGAACGTCCGGAAAATTTCATCGCCAATGTCGACGGCGTTGGAAAATTTTGGAGGGAACTAGAATTCCTCCCCCTCCCCAAAAAAAACTCATTTCAAATCATCACATTGACATCATGAGAATAGATAGAGAGAGAGAGAGAGAGAGAGAGAGAGAGAGAGAGAGAGAGGGTGTTATGGTCTTCACATATTTTAAACTGTTTGGTTTTGTGTTTAAAGGGCTTAGAGAATTGTGGTTTTGCTTTTGAGGGTTTCGGGAGTGTTGAAAAAATCTTGGGTGGAGAGAGAATAGTTGTTAGTTTGGGGTCTAGAAGCAATTTTCCCTTTCTCCTTTTTGTTTTCTTTAGGAGAATGAAACAGACATGGAATTTTCATTGGTGCAATATTTCTATATAATAATAAAAAAAAAGGTTTTGAACATATGTTATCTGGATAAAATTGTGGCAAATATGTCTGCAAACTTACATCCATACTTTATCACTTTGATCAAATAGTCCATAACTTGTGCTTATATGACTCTGACTCGAGTATGATCCACTGATTCCACTCCCATCTCCTAAACTTGTGCTTCTAGGACTAGAAATAAGAAACATAAGGCTGAAATTCATGAAAGTAAGCTCAAATGGGCATTAATATTTAACAGTAATTAGGTAGTAGCAAGATATGAGCATGACTATGATACTTCTCATAGAGTCTGCTTCTCCTTCGGCTGCTTCATGGTGATGACCCCGACATCGATTAGAGCTTGGATCTTGTCCTTAAGGGCATAGCACGCCTTGGTAGGATGGTGCACCGCTCTAAGAAATGCGCAGTATTTTGGATCATTGATTCTCTTAACATCTTCCTGATCCTGGACTGGAGGCAATTTGATGTTGTTATTCTCAATGAGGTACTTGAAGATACCGAGAACTTCATCCTCTTTGAACGAATAGACTTTTGGGAACTTCGGCTCCGAGGCTTTTGGCTTCTGGGTCTGCTGTTGCCACCTTGATTGTTGAGGCGCCTTTTGCTGCTGCTGTTGCGGTTGCGCTTGCACCTCGAACGTTTGATTCGCGTTCACGGTTATTTGCTATTTGGCCCCTTTCCGCCTTCTTCCTTTTAAGGAATCGTTCGGCTCGTTCTCCTCGCACCTTTAAGTCCTTCCAGGTCTTTGGCGGTGCCATTCCCATAGCTTCGATGATGTCCAATGAAAGATTATTGTGACAAGTCTCGAGGATAAAATCTTCACTGACCGGATCCCTGCAGTTCATTGCTTTGTTTCGGAATCTCTTCACGAAATTTTCGACCGTCTCACCATTCTTCTGCTTCTCATCGAATAGTGTACCGATTGAGATTTCGGTGTCGTCATCGAAGAAGTTTGTCAGAAACATATCTTCCATGTCGTCCCAACTGCTGATACTCCCGGGCTTGAGACGGCGATACCAGTCGAAGGCTGCTCCGCGAAGAGTGCCGACGAATGACCGCACCATAAGGGGTTCATTCCCAGAAATGATTCCTAAATGAGACTTAAAATATATTAAGTGTTGGGTAGGGGAACCCTTTCCATCAAACGGCGTAAAGTTGATTAAATTAAATTTTGCCGGATACAGAATTGATTCCCACTCCCTTGGGTATGGACATGGTATGCCGGACCTTTTCACTTCTTGAGCATTCATCAACGCGTTGATTTTGCTCTCCAAGTCCTTCATCTTCTTGTCTTCACTCGTACCTGTCTTCGAGTGGTTTCGGGGAGAGGTAACGTGATCTTCTTTCGTATTATCATCCGAGGGACCACCTCCATTATTGTTGTTGATACTGGGTTCTCCTTGGTGAATTGTCAGTGCCGCAATTTGCTGGTCATGCATCTCTCTCATCCGTTGCATGGCCATCTCCATCTCGAACTTGAAAGTTTCCTTCTGCTTATTCAGGGCATCTTCAAGCATCTTGGTTACTTGCTCGGCGCTGATCATGAATGACTCGTAGGGTTGTCCCACACTAGAAGCCGTGTCATCGGACGCTATAGCCGAGCAAGAATCTGAACCAGCATCTGACACCTCCTCTTCCAACGGAAGTCCCTTTTGCATCCTTTGGTAATTCTTTCGCGTATTGATCCCTGATCGCGATCGAGTCACACGCTGTGATACTCCGGCAAATCGATCTGGGCCAAATTGTCGTGTCGATTTCCCTCTGCCGGTCATATTAGCAGACACTTCTAGGTATTCGTCCTCTTGTCGAACGAACTTCTTCCCATAAAAACGCCTTGGCTTGGAAATCCTCTCGAACACCGAGACTCTCTTTGGGGTTTTAGAACAGCAGCATTCTGACAACACCGCCTTGTTTTTTTATTTTTGTTTGTTTTATTTATAAACTACACTATTTATAGATGGGAAAGGAACATATGCTTGGTATAAACAGTGCCATCAATCAATGCATCCTTTACTACCTATTCTCTTTTAAATTTTGGCATATTATTCTATGAAATGTTACATCTTGCGTTGTGATCTTTCAGATCCTAAGTTCTCACACCAATTATATATGGTTATGGGTGGGTATTGTGCATGTCAATTATTATGAAAACAAATAACATGCATGTAATTTTAGAACTAATATCTCTTGATTTCTTCTTTCTACTGTCGTGATTTCTTCTTTCTATTGTCGTAACACAAGATCCGATAGGATGAATTCTGCATGAGGATTCATATTTGACAGGTGATCGAATAGCTTGAATTTCCCAACAAATCTTACAATCATTCGGATTAGAGCTTTGCTATAGGGACCCAAAATATGGGACCAACAGAGAGAACAAGTGAGGTGTCCCCCTCCTATTGGATAATGAGTTGACCATCATTAATGATGACTAACTCATTATCCAATAAGAGGGGGACACCTCACTTGTCCCCCTATTGGTCCCATATTTTGGGTCCTTAAAGAATTTTTCTTTGGGTTATGAATATCTTATCTCTCATAAATAGTGATGGGAATGTGTAAGTCAAGTGGAGGTTTTTGTCTGCCACTTGACTTGCACATTCCCATCACAACCTTCCAAAATAAATCACCAATTAATGTTACCAAACACTCCGAATTGACTTGCACATCCCCATCACAACCTTCCAAAATAAATCACCAATTAATGTTACCAAACACTCCGAAGTACAAATTCAATTAAAAACAAAAATTGAAAGAAAAAAACACATAGATCTTAAATAACCTACAGGGAGGAAGGATAAAACTAAGTTTTTTGTCGAAAAATTCTTTAAGGACCCAAAATATGGGACCAATAGGAGGGACAAGTGAGGTGTCCCCTCCTATTGGATAATGAGTTGGTCATCATTAATGGTGACCAACTCATTATCCAATAGGAAGGGGACACATCACTTGTCCCTTTTATTGGTCCCATATTTTGGGTCACTGTAGCAAAGCTCTTTTTTGTCTGCCATTTGACTTGTGCATCCCCATCAAAGTCTGGCATTTGACTCGCGCATCCCCATCAAAACCTGCCAAAATAAATCACCAATTAACGTTACCAAACACTCCGAAGTACAAAATCAATTAAAAACAAAACTGAAAGAAAAAGACACATATATCTTAATTAAGCAAACTTTACATCAAATTGGAAACTGAAGTGGGTTTATGTTGTTTAATGAAGAGAGATGTGGACAATCACAGATTGTTGAGTGCTGGATATAATTTGGAAGGTATTGACAGGGATGTTTAAATCCAGTGGCAAACAAAAACTGTATAGTGGGCTCATTAAAAGTATAAAGTTTTTACTCTCAATACCTACCGCAATTTTATAATTTTGGTGTATTTGAAGACACATGCATGTTGTGCCTCGAGAATCCAAACCAATCGCCGAGAAAGGATAGACCAACACACCAAACAAGCACAAACAATCACTAACACCAGTTTTTACATGGTTCGGCAAGATACCTACGTCCACGGGGCAAGGAAGGGGGAGTTTTCACTATTAGAAATCAAGGGCATATAACTAGAGTTACAAATCTCTCATAAACCCTCAACAACTTACCTCTTGATCTCACCAATTGCTCCTAGAATAGAAGCCCAAGAACTCACCCTCAATGGCTGCTAAAACCCCTTGCTTACTAACCCTAAAACCGAGTTTGGGTATTTATAGAAAACCCAAACGAAACGGGTCTGGAAAACAGACCCAGCCCAAAACCCGCCCTCCATCCAGCAACTCATCCAAAGGTCCAGAGAGTTCGGCGGTCGACCGCGTCGGTCGACCGCTACCAGTTTCGGTCGACCGCGTCGGTCGACCGCCACCAATCCTGATGCCCAGTAAACAATATGCACGAACGCGGTCGACCGGGCTGGTCGACCGCCACCCTGTTAACCTGAATCCTGAGCCTGGAACCTGAACTCGGCCAATTCTACAAATCTCCACCTCGGTGAAGATTTCCCAAATCTGAGCCAACACCAACCAAACCAATGCCTCAACTGTTGCATCCAGTACGCCATGGCAACGGACTCATGACAACGGACTCCAATCACAACACGTCGTGACCCAAACGGGAGTGCGAACACTCAACCCCAAACCAACTGTGTCTACTCATCAAAGCGAACTGAGCCTACACCGACTACACCAAATGCCTCACTTGCTGAGACCCAAATGGGAGTGCGACCACTCACCCCAAATGTCGATGTCGCTAACCAAATCGGCTGCATCATAAAGACTGCCTACGTATCCTCTCCAAGGAATCAAGCCTTCACGTAGTTCACCCAATGGCCTCCAAAGGCCCTCAATCCATCTTACGGCTGATAGCATTATCAACGGCCCCAAACTGAAACAAGTCCAACACCTCCACCTGAGGTGAAATAATGGCCGTATCTAAACCATATCCACCAGCTGCATCCAAATCAATCACCTTATCATCTGCACCCATAAATAAATGACTCTCACGTTGTGCCACCTCAGCTGGAATCCCAACCAATACAGAATGACCTGGAGTATGTGAGAAAATCCTCACCTAATGTTGAGTAGCATCACCCTCCACCCGCTGCGATATCCCTCTGACCTGATCAATACTCTCCACCTGCCGAGAGTCCAAAGTGACAAACCTGCTCAGACCAAACTCAGAAGCTCCCCACTGATAGCCAAAAGAACTCCTGAATCCCATGATGTGACCAAGTGCTGGGTAGCCCGATATCCGACGCCAACCAAAATCTGACACAGCTCCACCAGATCTAACAACTCTATACGCAGCAGTCGGCAATCTCATAAGATGACCCAAACCTGTCGAAGCCTAAATACCAGATCCATTGCTCAACAACCAACGCTGATCCTCCTCCAGAAAAGAACGGCTCACTAAATCCGCCATCTCATCACGTCGCCCCATTGTCTTCTCTCCTCTGAAGTGTCTCCAACTGTCATGAGCTCGGCACCAATGCAAGAAAGAACCCCTATTAGAACTAGTATAACGGGTCACCTTTCTGCCCATACACCTCCTCCAACTGTTACGGACTACTAGGGCTTCATACCAAAGGGACTTGGTTGTAACCCAAATATGCCTAGTACAATCCCCAACATAGGAAACAAAATACCGATTACCTGCTGATGATGCCTCCTCGGAAAGCCCCCCATTGCCTGACTGAACACCTCCAATAAGACCCATCGATCGGTGGATAGAAGTGCTGTACTCCACATCGGTCTTCTCGCTCATCCCAATGTGCTCGCAGGACTTCAATTTGTAGGTCATAGCACTCCTCAACAATCTGTGCATGGCATAACCAATAATATATCCCACCACCATACAACGCCACAGTCTAGCCATAGAAGTCGTCAGCGCCCTATCCACTTCCATGCTCCCAAGCAGATAATACAAGTTACTCCGTCTGACACCCTTCATAACAATCATGGACCCTGATGTAACCTTCAAGCGAGAATCTGCCAAAGTCACCCTATAGCCTGATGCCTCCAATACCCCAAGTGAAATGATGTTCTTCCTCAGTTGAGGAACAAACCTCACATCAGCCAACTCCCGGATCATCCCGTCACTCATCCGAATCTGAACGGTACCAATACCACCAATAGGGCATCTGTGATCATTACCCATAAGAACAGCATCCCCTCTTTCCAACTCCTGAAAGCTGGAGAACCAATCCCTTCTAGGGCATATGTGGTAAGTAGCACCAGAATCCAACATCCACTCGGTGGAGTCGGCAACATCAACTGACGGAAGAGCTGGGCACGAATAGCCCGAAGAATCTGAATCTGAAACATCGCCACTAGCCTTGGCAATATTCACCTCTGAAGCTTGAATAGCTTTCCCTTTATTCTTCACAGCTTGCAATTTTGGGCATTCGGCTTTCCAATGTCCATCCTCTCTACAAAAGGCACACTGATTCCTACCAACTGCAGGATGCCCACCTCTAGACTGTGATCTCCTCCCACGGTTTGGACTTTTAGCTCTTGCAACCAATGCCCCCGTAACCGGCTCAATGGAAGTCTCATTGTCCTTCTTTCGAAGTTGATAATTCACAAGTACCGCGGTGACTTCACTATACGAAAGAGATGTCTTCCCATTAATAAGAGTGAGGACAAATGTCTCATATTCCTCGTCAGGCAAGGAACTCAATAACAATAACGCTTTATCCTCATCTTCAACAATGACATCTACGTTCGCCAAATCTGTAAGTAGCTTCGTGTAGTAGTTCATGTGATCACTAATGGATGTCTTCAAATACAAACGATTTTTGACGCTCTTTGTCAAATATTTGCCCTCTAGGACCTCCTAAATCTTCTTTGCTGAAGTTTCATTCATCACATCATATTTTAGATCTTGGGTAAGGCAAGACCTAATCACACCACACGCCGTTCTATTCATTTTTTTTCCAAATCTTATCATCCATGTTGTCCGGTTTCCCGTCCAACTCTAACGTATCTTCCAGATTTTGCGCATTTAGCGCATCCATGACTTCGCATCGCCAAAGTCCAAAATTATTTGTGCCGTTGAACTTTTCCACATCTATTTTCATAGAATGTATACTCAAACTTTGGATGGCCTTCACACTAGAAGAACCCTCCCCATGTTTATCCTTTCCGGCCATTTATCTCAAAGCACCCAATACAATTGCAGAACGATAAGAAATAGATCTAACTTAAAAAAGATAGAAACTTTACCACAAAGATCCAATATTTATCACCAACCGAAGCTCTAGATGAACTTCTCAACTGATCTACGCCTCCAAAAAGCCCAAGCGTTGCCCGGGGCTCTGATACCACTTGTTGTGCCTCGAGAATCCAAACCAATCGCCGAGAAAGGATAGACCAACACACCAAACAAGCACAAACAATCACTAACACCAGTTTTTACGTAGTTCGGCAAGATGCCTACGTCCACGGGACAAAGAAGGGGGAGTTTTCACTATTAGAAATCAAGGGGATACAACTAGGGTTTTAAATCTCTCATAAACCCTCAACAACTCACCTCTTGATCTCATCAATTGCTCCTAGAATAGAAGCTCAAGAACTCACCCTCAATGGCTGCTAAAACCCCTTGCTTACTAACCCTAAAACCGAGTTTGGGTATTTATTATTAGAAATCAAGGGGATACAACTAGGGTTTTAAATCTCTCATAAACCCTCAACAACTCACCTCTTGATCTCATCAATTGCTCCTAGAATAGAAGCTCAAGAACTCACCCTCAATGGCTGCTAAAACCCCTTGCTTACTAACCCTAAAACCGAGTTTGGGTATTTATAGAAAACCCAAACGAAATCCTGATGCCAGTAAACAATGTGCACGAACACGGTCGACCGGGCCGGTCAACCGTCACCCTGTTAACCTGAATCCTGAGCCTGGAACCTGAACTCTGCCAATTCTACAATGCACTTATTATGAATCATCATATTAGGCCAACCCAGATTTAATCTCATTGGCTAAAACGAATTTAGAAACAAGATACTGCTCTACCCATGAAAAGAATTCTCAGCTCGCATGAATATGTTGGACTATAGAATTATAACTTTCAACCTTCATCACAACTTACTGGTTTTGATACAGTGGAAAAAGATATTTTGGAGTGTTTACATTGAGAGCTTCACTACTACAAAAGCCCATTAAAGTTATGTTGAAATATCAAAAGTAACATACAGAAACCAATGTTAGATTAAATGAAGTTTACCTGATTGCTTCAAGTCTCGTAGCCTGCTTCAAAATAAATTAAAATAGTGAAAACTTACTCCATAAATGTTAAACCGAGTGAAATAAACAAACACCATAAAGCTAGATTACCTTTGAAATTGTCCAGTGTCTATAAATTAAAGCTAAGCTGTGATCATTCAATGAATAGTTAATCATTCAAATTGAGGACAATTGAAAATATCAGAATAAAAAGAAACAAAGGGCGAAACATTAATATGATGGAAAACTAAAAAAGTAAAGACGACAAATAAGATCAATATAATCTATTAAAATAAGATCAATATAATCTACTAAAATACGATCAATATAAACATCATACTTAATTGCATATATCCGCTGAACTTTATTCAAAGAAAAAAAAACTTCCACGGTCACATTAATAAGAAATCAGATTGGGGATTTTTTACAAATTCAATAAATAACTTAATCACAATAATAAGAAAGTGCATAATACCTTTGTGGAGTGAGGTGATCAGCGCATGCCATTGCCAGAAATCGGAAAGGGGAAGACACGCAACCACGATATTGCACGACTCGATTGGATAGACGCCCAAAGATCTGGAAAGCAGTGGTCTTGAGGCGTGATCAGAGATCAATTAACACTTTTAGAGCGGAGCTTTGTTAGGTCAAGCAGAGGATCAGGGGTCAATCTAGTTTTTGAGAGCGGCCGAAGTTTTTTGGGGCTGATCGCGCGGAGGCGATGAGGTGAGATCGGAGGGGTTTAATTAGAGGGAGAGCGGAGGTTACAAGAGAGAGAAATCTGCAGAGATGACGACGTGAGATCAGAGGGGTTTAATTACAGGGAGAGCATCTGTAGAGGTGATGACGTGAGATCGACTTGCGGAGGTGACGATGAGAGGTCGGAGAGGGAGGTGAGATAGAAGGGGTTTATTTTTTGGGAGCGGAGGTTACAAAGAGAGAGAGAAATCACCCTTCCTATTTAGTTTCCTGATTTTTATTTGCCCCCCAAAATTTAGTTTCCCACCTTAATTTTAATAAAAATATTTATTTTTCTTTTAATTTAATTGATATATAATTGACAACTGTTTCAAATAGAAAGAAAAAATCAGATTTGATAATAACTGTTTCAATAAGGTTTAATAGTAACGGTTTAATGAATTAACTGTTACTATAAGGAGCTTTTGCAGTAGTGCTTCTACATTGGTATCATGGTTATTGTCTTAGGGGGTGTTTGTTTCACCAAAAATTTTGGCATTTGGTATGGAATACAAGTTTTAGTATCAAAAAGTGAGTTTTTGTATTTGGGACTCCATATATGTTGTTTGCTTTAAGAAAATTTTTAGAATATTGAATCCCAAAAGTGCAAAAAGTGCTCAATTTTTAGATTTTGCCAAATTCTCTCAATTGGCGAGGATTTTGACAAATCTTAATTTTGTCTTTTTATGGTAGGTAACCTCACCAAGATAGCATATTCATCATATTACAAAATTTTAACATTTGGTAATGCTACAATTTAAGCTTGAAACAAACAAAATATTACAAATTGTTGATACAGGAGATCTACGAGATGAGGCGACTGAAAAGCATGACGAGCCGACTAAACAGATGAACGAGACGAGACTCGACTCAAACCAGACGAGACAACAACAAACCAGGAGAGTCAAGATGATGACTCGAGGCGAAGCAACCCAATCGAGATGAACAGATGACTCGAGGCGACAGGACGAGATGACATGCGACAGGATGAGACGATAGGCGATAGGATGAGTCGATACATGCCAGTCGACACGAAAGGCGGAACCACTCGACATACTTAGTTGTAATGACCGTAAATTTTCAATACGGGTTTAAATAATTTTTTGGTATTTAAATATTAAATATTATTTTTCTAAAAGAGTATTTGTATTTTTCCCAATTTCTCTAGAATTTTCTATGATTTAAAAATATGATATTATGTTAATTTAATAAGTTTTGCTAATTATAAATTTAATCGTTTTGGTAAAATTTTTAAATAAATAGTTAATTACTCATTATTGTTATTGTTATTATTATTTTGACCATAAATTTTAATATTTATTTTAAATAAATTTTATGATATTTTTTAAATTATTTAAAGGGGTATTTTTCCCTGTGTTTTTCCTCTCACCGGTGTTCACTCTGTATATCTCTCCCCAATTCACGCAAATCCCTCCGCCTCGTGTTTTCCCCCATCTCTCAACCCACATCCTCCCAACCACCCTATCACGTACTCTCTCTCTCTCTCTCTCTTAATAAAATCTTCCGCCGTTCTTACTCTCTCTCCAATCTCACACTCAATCTCTCTCTCTCTGACACTCTCTCTATTATCCTCTCATTAAAAGTTGATGTTCCCACTCACTCACTCAATCATACCATCACACTCTCTTCTTCTTTATTAATCTCTCTCACCGTACTCTCTGCTCTTCCCATTCCCAAGGAAACCAACGAAGCACCCCCCCCTCTCATCTCTTTCGTTCTTCTCATCCAGCATCTGACCGCGCCATTCCGACCATCGCTCCTCGCTACTGCAGTCCAACGCCAACGCCTTCCACCACCGAGCTTCGACTCCGCCAAGCGCCTCGTCGAGCTTCACAAGCTCTCCTCGAGCTCAGCGACGCCGCTTTTTCCCGCCCGGGGCCTCCTGACGAACGACCCTCTCCAAACTACAAACCACGTCGCCGTCGAGCTCCTGACACCGCAGAACCTCCGCCCCCAATCCCTCTCTTCTCCTCAGCTCTCTCCCCCGCCTTGGCCGCTGCTCGTCGCCGCCTAGGCCCATTACCTCCTCCCTCCATTCTCGAACTCGATACGCCAACCACCACTCATTCGACTCAACGCCGCTCCCCTCCACCGCTCTCGCCTGAGCTCGACCCGCGCCACCTCCACCAGCACCACCCGCCGTCGTCCTCCCCTCGCCACAGCCCTAAGTCGACGACGAGCACCCCTCTCCTCCTTGCAGCCCCTAGTCGCTGTTGTCCAACCTCCAGCGCCTCCCCTTCGCTGTCCAGACCCGCGTCGACACCCTCGTCAGCCCAACCGCTGCCCCCTCAGTCCAGAACCATTTGCAGCGGCATCGTCGTCTCGTCATCAGGCCCCTTGGCCTCGCTGGCAAGATCCCTCTTGCCATTATCTTGTTTTAATTTATTTTTAGCGTATGAATTATTTTGTATATGTATAGTTTAGTCCGTGCTAATTTAATATCATATGTGCAGTTAACGGTTATATTTTCGGTGAATATTCTATAGTACAAAATTATTCGTGATGATTTGGATAGGTCAGAATTGATTTATGATTAATTTCGGTGGAAGCAAGAATGTATTTTTAGTATTTATTATAATGATGAAAATAATTTTTTAAAGGAACATATTTAGTGAAAATAAGTTATTTTGAGTAAAAAGTATTTTGAATAATTGTTATGATTAAAGGAATTTTATTTTGAGAAAAAAGATATTTTAGATTATTTTATAAAATATCATAGAAACCATTTATAAAATTAAAAGTATTCTAGTTCATAAATAATAATAAAATATATTTTAAAAAGATTATTTTAGATTTTTTATAATGAGAGATAATTTTAAAGGAAATTATTCTTGGAATTAATAACTGAGATTTCGATTTTCGTGTGCAAAACATCTGTTAATGGTAGTTCCATCTTGCATTGTTAATAGTAGCTGCAAAACATCTGTTAATGGTAGTTCCATCTTGCATTGTTAATAGTAGCTTTACTCTCGTATGTTTCTTATATGTGATCACGTCCTCTGTTCACACTTCATGACTTTGACACTTAACGTAATTACATTTATTATTTCATGTTGAGAATCATGAGAAGTACATAACTATAGTGACCTGTATGACACAGTTAGGATCTAGAATCTCGTGTGTAGTTGACCTGAAATTATGAGAATTGGGGTGAGAAGTTTTGGTCCATATGAACGATTGTGATTGTTGATGTATTTTCCAGGCTCGCGTTGGTGAAGTTTGTGTAGTC
>NW_017973158.1:0-34737 GCF_001876935.1 Asparagus officinalis | reverse complement strand
TTTCGACGTCGGTGATCCTGTTCATCATCTCCAACCCTCTTCCATGGGTTCCAAGAAGAAAGCTGCTCCGCGCCCAAGATCCCCTGCTGCAGCGGCACCGCCATTTCAGGTTCCACCCGTCGGTGGTAAGTGTCGCCCTTTTTGGCCGTCAAATTTGCTTCGGCGAGTTCTTTGAAAAACCCTAGATGGGTTGCCGTCAAACTTGCTTCGGCGAGTTCTTTGAAAAACCCTAGATGGGTTCTTGCGAACGAGGAAGATGACTCGTTTTACTATTGTAACGCAGAGTTAAGATTCTGCGTTTTGAATTCGAAACGTCAGAGGCTTTGAATTCGAAACGTCAAGGGCTTGACCTTTGCGTTTATGAAATTTTTAACGCCAGGCTTGAACTGTGCGTTCGAAAACTTAACGCAGAGTTTAACCTCTGCGTTGATGAAAATTAACGCCAGGCTTTAACTGTGCGTTCGAAGACTTAACGCAGAGTTTAGCCTTTGCGTTGATGAAAATTAACGCTAGGTCTGAACTGTGCGTTCGAAAATTTAACGCAGAGTTCGACCTTTGCGTTAATGAGCTTTAAACGCCAGATCTGAACTGTGCGTTCGAAACTTTAACGCAGAGTTCGACCTTTGCGTTGATGAACTTTAAACGCCAGATCTGAACTGTGCGTTCGAAACTTTAACGCAGAGTTCGACCTTTGCGTTAATGAACTTTAAACGCCAGATCTGAACTGTGCGTTCGAAACTTTAACGCAGAGTTCGACCTTTGCGTTGATGAACTTTAAACGCCAGATCTGAACTGTGCGTTCGAAACTTTAACGCAGAGTTCGACCTTTGCGTTGATGAACTTTAAACGCCAGATCTGAACTGTGCGTTTGATAAAATTCTTTCTTATGGACTTAGCTAAAGCTCCCTTCACTTGACTGATTGAATATTTCTTTCTTTTGCAGTGCCTTACACCCGTGAACCTCTCAATCTTCGTCACCACTTCGGGCATGAGGGAGGTGTGGACTCTAATATGGACCTTTGCGTTGATGAACTTTAAACGCCAGATCTGAACTGTGCGTTCGAAACTTTAACGCAGAGTTCGACCTTTGCGTTGATGAACTTTAAACGCCAGATCTGAACTGTGCGTTCGAAACTTTAACGCAGAGTTCGACCTTTGCGTTGATGAACTTTAAACGCCAGATCTGAACTGTGCGTTCGAAACTTTAACGCAGAGTTCGACCTTTGCGTTGATGAACTTTAAACGCCAGATCTGAACTGTGCGTTCGAAACTTTAACGCAGAGTTCGACCTTTGCGTTGATGAACTTTAAACGCCAGATCTGAACTGTGCGTTCGAAACTTTAACGCAGAGTTCGACCTTTGCGTTGATGAACTTTAAACGCCAGATCTGAACTGTGCGTTCGAAACTTTAACGCAGAGTTCGACCTTTGCGTTGATGAACTTTAAACGCCAGATCTGAACTGTGCGTTCGAAACTTTAACGCAGAGTTCGACCTTTGCGTTGATGAACTTTAAACGCCAGATCTGAACTGTGCGTTCGAAACTTTAACGCAGAGTTCGACCTTTGCGTTGATGAACTTTAAACGCCAGATCTGAACTGTGCGTTCGAAACTTTAACGCAGAGTTCGACCTTTGCGTTGATGAACTTTAAACGCCAGATCTGAACTGTGCGTTCGAAACTTTAACGCAGAGTTCGACCTTTGCGTTGATGAACTTTAAACGCCAGATCTGAACTGTGCGTTCGAAACTTTAACGCAGAGTTCGACCTTTGCGTTGATGAACTTTAAACGCCAGATCTGAACTGTGCGTTCGAAACTTTAACGCAGAGTTCGACCTTTGCGTTGATGAACTTTAAACGCCAGATCTGAACTGTGCGTTCGAAACTTTAACGCAGAGTTCGACCTTTGCGTTGATGAACTTTAAACGCCAGATCTGAACTGTGCGTTCGAAACTTTAACGCAGAGTTCGACCTTTGCGTTGATGAACTTTAAACGCCAGATCTGAACTGTGCGTTCGAAACTTTAACGCAGAGTTCGACCTTTGCGTTGATGAACTTTAAACGCCAGATCTGAACTGTGCGTTCGAAACTTTAACGCAGAGTTCGACCTTTGCGTTGATGAACTTTAAACGCCAGATCTGAACTGTGCGTTCGAAACTTTAACGCAGAGTTCGACCTTTGCGTTGATGAACTTTAAACGCCAGATCTGAACTGTGCGTTCGAAACTTTAACGCAGAGTTCGACCTTTGCGTTGATGAACTTTAAACGCCAGATCTGAACTGTGCGTTCGAAACTTTAACGCAGAGTTCGACCTTTGCGTTGATGAACTTTAAACGCCAGATCTGAACTGTGCGTTCGAAACTTTAACGCAGAGTTCGACCTTTGCGTTGATGAACTTTAAACGCCAGATCTGAACTGTGCGTTCGAAACTTTAACGCAGAGTTCGACCTTTGCGTTGATGAACTTTAAACGCCAGATCTGAACTGTGCGTTCGAAACTTTAACGCAGAGTTCGACCTTTGCGTTGATGAACTTTAAACGCCAGATCTGAACTGTGCGTTCGAAACTTTAACGCAGAGTTCGACCTTTGCGTTGATGAACTTTAAACGCCAGATCTGAACTGTGCGTTCGAAACTTTAACGCAGAGTTCGACCTTTGCGTTGATGAACTTTAAACGCCAGATCTGAACTGTGCGTTCGAAACTTTAACGCAGAGTTCGACCTTTGCGTTGATGAACTTTAAACGCCAGATCTGAACTGTGCGTTCGAAACTTTAACGCAGAGTTCGACCTTTGCGTTGATGAACTTTAAACGCCAGATCTGAACTGTGCGTTCGAAACTTTAACGCAGAGTTCGACCTTTGCGTTGATGAACTTTAAACGCCAGATCTGAACTGTGCGTTCGAAACTTTAACGCAGAGTTCGACCTTTGCGTTGATGAACTTTAAACGCCAGATCTGAACTGTGCGTTCGAAACTTTAACGCAGAGTTCGACCTTTGCGTTGATGAACTTTAAACGCCAGATCTGAACTGTGCGTTCGAAACTTTAACGCAGAGTTCGACCTTTGCGTTGATGAACTTTAAACGCCAGATCTGAACTGTGCGTTCGAAACTTTAACGCAGAGTTCGACCTTTGCGTTGATGAACTTTAAACGCCAGATCTGAACTGTGCGTTCGAAACTTTAACGCAGAGTTCGACCTTTGCGTTGATGAACTTTAAACGCCAGATCTGAACTGTGCGTTCGAAACTTTAACGCAGAGTTCGACCTTTGCGTTGATGAACTTTAAACGCCAGATCTGAACTGTGCGTTCGAAACTTTAACGCAGAGTTCGACCTTTGCGTTGATGAACTTTAAACGCCAGATCTGAACTGTGCGTTCGAAACTTTAACGCAGAGTTCGACCTTTGCGTTGATGAACTTTAAACGCCAGATCTGAACTGTGCGTTCGAAACTTTAACGCAGAGTTCGACCTTTGCGTTGATGAACTTTAAACGCCAGATCTGAACTGTGCGTTCGAAACTTTAACGCAGAGTTCGACCTTTGCGTTGATGAACTTTAAACGCCAGATCTGAACTGTGCGTTCGAAACTTTAACGCAGAGTTCGACCTTTGCGTTGATGAACTTTAAACGCCAGATCTGAACTGTGCGTTCGAAACTTTAACGCAGAGTTCGACCTTTGCGTTGATGAACTTTAAACGCCAGATCTGAACTGTGCGTTCGAAACTTTAACGCAGAGTTCGACCTTTGCGTTGATGAACTTTAAACGCCAGATCTGAACTGTGCGTTCGAAACTTTAACGCAGAGTTCGACCTTTGCGTTGATGAACTTTAAACGCCAGATCTGAACTGTGCGTTCGAAACTTTAACGCAGAGTTCGACCTTTGCGTTGATGAACTTTAAACGCCAGATCTGAACTGTGCGTTCGAAACTTTAACGCAGAGTTCGACCTTTGCGTTGATGAACTTTAAACGCCAGATCTGAACTGTGCGTTCGAAACTTTAACGCAGAGTTCGACCTTTGCGTTGATGAACTTTAAACGCCAGATCTGAACTGTGCGTTCGAAACTTTAACGCAGAGTTCGACCTTTGCGTTGATGAACTTTAAACGCCAGATCTGAACTGTGCGTTCGAAACTTTAACGCAGAGTTCGACCTTTGCGTTGATGAACTTTAAACGCCAGATCTGAACTGTGCGTTCGAAACTTTAACGCAGAGTTCGACCTTTGCGTTGATGAACTTTAAACGCCAGATCTGAACTGTGCGTTCGAAACTTTAACGCAGAGTTCGACCTTTGCGTTGATGAACTTTAAACGCCAGATCTGAACTGTGCGTTCGAAACTTTAACGCAGAGTTCGACCTTTGCGTTGATGAACTTTAAACGCCAGATCTGAACTGTGCGTTCGAAACTTTAACGCAGAGTTCGACCTTTGCGTTGATGAACTTTAAACGCCAGATCTGAACTGTGCGTTCGAAACTTTAACGCAGAGTTCGACCTTTGCGTTGATGAACTTTAAACGCCAGATCTGAACTGTGCGTTCGAAACTTTAACGCAGAGTTCGACCTTTGCGTTGATGAACTTTAAACGCCAGATCTGAACTGTGCGTTCGAAACTTTAACGCAGAGTTCGACCTTTGCGTTGATGAACTTTAAACGCCAGATCTGAACTGTGCGTTCGAAACTTTAACGCAGAGTTCGACCTTTGCGTTGATGAACTTTAAACGCCAGATCTGAACTGTGCGTTCGAAACTTTAACGCAGAGTTCGACCTTTGCGTTGATGAACTTTAAACGCCAGATCTGAACTGTGCGTTCGAAACTTTAACGCAGAGTTCGACCTTTGCGTTGATGAACTTTAAACGCCAGATCTGAACTGTGCGTTCGAAACTTTAACGCAGAGTTCGACCTTTGCGTTGATGAACTTTAAACGCCAGATCTGAACTGTGCGTTCGAAACTTTAACGCAGAGTTCGACCTTTGCGTTGATGAACTTTAAACGCCAGATCTGAACTGTGCGTTCGAAACTTTAACGCAGAGTTCGACCTTTGCGTTGATGAACTTTAAACGCCAGATCTGAACTGTGCGTTCGAAACTTTAACGCAGAGTTCGACCTTTGCGTTGATGAACTTTAAACGCCAGATCTGAACTGTGCGTTCGAAACTTTAACGCAGAGTTCGACCTTTGCGTTGATGAACTTTAAACGCCAGATCTGAACTGTGCGTTCGAAACTTTAACGCAGAGTTCGACCTTTGCGTTGATGAACTTTAAACGCCAGATCTGAACTGTGCGTTCGAAACTTTAACGCAGAGTTCGACCTTTGCGTTGATGAACTTTAAACGCCAGATCTGAACTGTGCGTTCGAAACTTTAACGCAGAGTTCGACCTTTGCGTTGATGAACTTTAAACGCCAGATCTGAACTGTGCGTTCGAAACTTTAACGCAGAGTTCGACCTTTGCGTTGATGAACTTTAAACGCCAGATCTGAACTGTGCGTTCGAAACTTTAACGCAGAGTTCGACCTTTGCGTTGATGAACTTTAAACGCCAGATCTGAACTGTGCGTTCGAAACTTTAACGCAGAGTTCGACCTTTGCGTTGATGAACTTTAAACGCCAGATCTGAACTGTGCGTTCGAAACTTTAACGCAGAGTTCGACCTTTGCGTTGATGAACTTTAAACGCCAGATCTGAACTGTGCGTTCGAAACTTTAACGCAGAGTTCGACCTTTGCGTTGATGAACTTTAAACGCCAGATCTGAACTGTGCGTTCGAAACTTTAACGCAGAGTTCGACCTTTGCGTTGATGAACTTTAAACGCCAGATCTGAACTGTGCGTTCGAAACTTTAACGCAGAGTTCGACCTTTGCGTTGATGAACTTTAAACGCCAGATCTGAACTGTGCGTTCGAAACTTTAACGCAGAGTTCGACCTTTGCGTTGATGAACTTTAAACGCCAGATCTGAACTGTGCGTTCGAAACTTTAACGCAGAGTTCGACCTTTGCGTTGATGAACTTTAAACGCCAGATCTGAACTGTGCGTTCGAAACTTTAACGCAGAGTTCGACCTTTGCGTTGATGAACTTTAAACGCCAGATCTGAACTGTGCGTTCGAAACTTTAACGCAGAGTTCGACCTTTGCGTTGATGAACTTTAAACGCCAGATCTGAACTGTGCGTTCGAAACTTTAACGCAGAGTTCGACCTTTGCGTTGATGAACTTTAAACGCCAGATCTGAACTGTGCGTTCGAAACTTTAACGCAGAGTTCGACCTTTGCGTTGATGAACTTTAAACGCCAGATCTGAACTGTGCGTTCGAAACTTTAACGCAGAGTTCGACCTTTGCGTTGATGAACTTTAAACGCCAGATCTGAACTGTGCGTTCGAAACTTTAACGCAGAGTTCGACCTTTGCGTTGATGAACTTTAAACGCCAGATCTGAACTGTGCGTTCGAAACTTTAACGCAGAGTTCGACCTTTGCGTTAATGAACTTTAAACGCCAGATCTGAACTGTGCGTTCGAAACTTTAACGCAGAGTTCGACCTTTGCGTTGATGAACTTTAAACGCCAGATCTGAACTGTGCGTTCGAAACTTTAACGCAGAGTTCGACCTTTGCGTTGATGAACTTTAAACGCCAGATCTGAACTGTGCGTTCGAAACTTTAACGCAGAGTTCGACCTTTGCGTTAATGAACTTTAAACGCCAGATCTGAACTGTGCGTTCGAAACTTTAACGCAGAGTTCGACCTTTGCGTTGATGAACTTTAAACGCCAGATCTGAACTGTGCGTTCGAAACTTTAACGCAGAGTTCGACCTTTGCGTTGATGAACTTTAAACGCCAGATCTGAACTGTGCGTTCGAAACTTTAACGCAGAGTTCGACCTTTGCGTTGATGAACTTTAAACGCCAGATCTGAACTGTGCGTTCGAAACTTTAACGCAGAGTTCGACCTTTGCGTTAATGAACTTTAAACGCCAGATCTGAACTGTGCGTTCGAAACTTTAACGCAGAGTTCGACCTTTGCGTTAATGAACTTTAAACGCCAGATCTGAACTGTGCGTTCGAAACTTTAACGCAGAGTTCGACCTTTGCGTTGATGAACTTTAAACGCCAGATCTGAACTGTGCGTTCGAAACTTTAACGCAGAGTTCGACCTTTGCGTTGATGAACTTTAAACGCCAGATCTGAACTGTGCGTTCGAAACTTTAACGCAGAGTTCGACCTTTGCGTTGATGAACTTTAAACGCCAGATCTGAACTGTGCGTTTGATAAAATTCTTTCTTATGGACTTAGCTAAAGCTCCCTTCACTTGACTGATTGAATATTTCTTTCTTTTGCAGTGCCTTACACCCGTGAACCTCTCAATCTTCGTCACCACTTCGGGCATGAGGGAGGTGTGGACTCTAATATGCAATTCAATCTGCGTCAAGAACTTCCAATATTCCAGGACACCGACAAAGATCGCGTCACTCTGATCTCAGATCCAAATACTGATGTACTCAGAGTTTTAGTTACGGACGCTAAGTTTGAGACTGGGTCTCGCAAGAAACTCACCAAGCCAGCTTTCTTATTTGGAGATCGTGTCAGTATTTCAAAAGGGATCATGCACGGCGGTCACTACAAATGGCTTAGGCAGATCGGTGATCGTCGCTTCTTCCTCCCTGACATGCACAGGATGTTTCCCATCTCCTACTACCAATGTGCTTCCGTTCCCCGTCACATGAACTGGGACTTGGTGAGAGAGCAGGATGGGGTAGCTGTTGGGGTTCTGACTCACAAGGGTGTGAATACCGCTGGATATAATCGACAAGTGTCGGCTTTGGAACCCTGCTTATTCTCACGAGGATATCCTTTGGGAGAAACAGCTAGTCCAGCTAACACTTTCATGCGACGGTTTTTGGCTGCCAAAGGAGAATTCCCGACTGCAGTATTCCGAGCTCCTGGATGGGTTCATTCCTCCAAGACAGGATGGTGGGCACGAATGATAGAATTCGTGTTGGCAGAATTAAAGGAACCATTAGCTCAATCTGGGCTTGCTTGCCCTATTAAGGCTACTAAACATGGAATAGCTCTTAGTCCATATAACTTCTTTGCCATTCTGGAGCGGTACAATCCAGAGACTTGTACGTTTTTCACACCGGAAGGAGAATTAGGGTTCGCCCTACATGAAATGTTCGATGTCTCAGGTCTTCCTTTCGGAGATTTACCATATGAAGAGTTTGTCCCTGGGTCAACTGAGCTGAAGATCTTGAAGGAGACCATCCCCGAGGTATATGACACTCTATGGGAGGTGATGTGTCATTTCCAAATCTGCGGCCAATTGACGGGGGCACGAGGACGTGGTATCAAACAGCTATCCTGGGCCGAGTATCTTTTCCAAAATTTGTCTGACAAGAATGCCGCTGTGTCTCGTCGGGAGGCGAGCACCCCTGAGACCATCCAGGCTCTGATCAATGACGCCACCGTTCACTATGTCAGCGAGGGAATAGAAGATGACTTCCCAGCACAGACTGAATTCGAGAGCTTCCATCACCAGGCAGCCACTCCCATCTCTGATATGGCATTATTAGCGGGTTTTCTCATGCTGTGGCTGAAGCGGTGTGTGGTTCCTACCAGACCAATAGATGCTGTGATGATTGAAGTAGCTTATCCGGCCGTCCTCTTAGCACATGGGAGACCCATAAATCTACTTTCCGCTATGACGTGCTGTTTACAACACGGTTTGAGGGAACTATGCCTCGAGTTTATCCAAGTGAAAGAGATAGATTCTGAAGGGACGAAAAGCTTGGTGACTCCCAATCCTCGAGTACCCTTGCCGTATACATATCTAATGGCTTGGTACGCCTCACATTGTGTACATTTGATGAGTGCTCCCTCTGCTACGGATGGAGGCTTCATCCCTTTCGTGCAGAGATTAGAAAAAGCTACTTGGATAGGCAATTACGTAGTGAAGGTCCGTCAGATTCTGTCGAGAGACCTCAGCTACGACATCTTCCGCTGCTTCCCGGATTTTGAGGGTGGAGGATATGGACAAGTCTTCCAAGATACCGCTGGTCCTAATGGTTTTACCCGTTTGGACGGGGGAGTTTTCCACTGGCTGCTAAACATTAGACCTGGTTATCTCCTCTTCAGGCAAAATGACAAATGTATAATTGAGCCCTATCAACCGTATCGTTTTGCTCGACAATTCGGATACGACCAACTATACGTTGGGAATCCGAGGAGCCAACTTTCGGTTATGGGCAACATATACGAAGGAGCTCGAGCCTGGTATTACTCCTCCGCAGGTTGTACTGGGGCTACCTTCAGATTACCCCACAAAACGCCTAATTCTCTTCTTTCCGTGGCTTTCTGCAACTGGTATCACACAGCTTCTACGATGCCAGAGTACAAACTGTACACTTCCGGCCTTCGTGCAATTAGGAAGATGTATTCCTCTCGGAAGGGGGGTGGTCGTGTATCTCGTCTGAAGGGGATCGACGAGTTTTTACATTTTGAGGATGCAGCTGAAGAAGGAGAAGGAGAGATGGGACTAGATGATGCCCCAGTAGCGAGCCCTAGGGCTGCTGAAGCTTCAAGAGCCAAAGCGACTGGAAAGAGAGCTCTTTCTGAAGTAGAAGAAGCTCACTACGAGAAACGAACTCGTAGAAAGTTGCTGGTAGATCCTCCTGCTCAGAGGCTAATGGCGGATGCTTTTAAATCTGCTGGTGGAGGGGAAGAGCAGGAATCAACTGTTACAAGTCGTCCTGATCATGTCGATTCGCTCTATTGAAGAGAGTCGATAAGTGGATTTTTGTCAGAGGTGTAGTGTTAACGTGACAAGAAGAATATTGCTATGGAAGCAATTTTGAGGACTTATCGCTCTATTGAAGAGAGTCGATAAGTGGATTTTTGTCAGAGGTGTAGTGTTAACGTGACAAGAAGAATATTGCTATGGAAGCAATTTTGAGGACTTATCGCTCTATTGAAGAGAGTCGATAAGTGGATTTTTGTCAGAGGTGTAGTGTTAACGTGACAAGAAGAATATTGCTATGGAAGCAATTTTGAGGACTTATCGCTCTATTGAAGAGAGTCGATAAGTGGATTTTTGTCAGAGGTGTAGTGTTAACGTGACAAGAAGAATATTGCTATGGAAGCAATTTTGAGGACTTATCGCTCTATTGAAGAGAGTCGATAAGTGGATTTTTGTCAGAGGTGTAGTGTTAACGTGACAAGAAGAATATTGCTATGGAAGCAATTTTGAGGACTTATCGCTCTATTGAAGAGAGTCGATAAGTGGATTTTTGTCAGAGGTGTAGTGTTAACGTGACAAGAAGAATATTGCTATGGAAGCAATTTTGAGGACTTATCGCTCTATTGAAGAGAGTCGATAAGTGGATTTTTGTCAGAGGTGTAGTGTTAACGTGACAAGAAGAATATTGCTATGGAAGCAATTTTGAGGACTTATCGCTCTATTGAAGAGAGTCGATAAGTGGATTTTTGTCAGAGGTGTAGTGTTAACGTGACAAGAAGAATATTGCTATGGAAGCAATTTTGAGGACTTATCGCTCTATTGAAGAGAGTCGATAAGTGGATTTTTGTCAGAGGTGTAGTGTTAACGTGACAAGAAGAATATTGCTATGGAAGCAATTTTGAGGACTTATCGCTCTATTGAAGAGAGTCGATAAGTGGATTTTTGTCAGAGGTGTAGTGTTAACGTGACAAGAAGAATATTGCTATGGAAGCAATTTTGAGGACTTATCGCTCTATTGAAGAGAGTCGATAAGTGGATTTTTGTCAGAGGTGTAGTGTTAACGTGACAAGAAGAATATTGCTATGGAAGCAATTTTGAGGACTTATCGCTCTATTGAAGAGAGTCGATAAGTGGATTTTTGTCAGAGGTGTAGTGTTAACGTGACAAGAAGAATATTGCTATGGAAGCAATTTTGAGGACTTATCGCTCTATTGAAGAGAGTCGATAAGTGGATTTTTGTCAGAGGTGTAGTGTTAACGTGACAAGAAGAATATTGCTATGGAAGCAATTTTGAGGACTTATCGCTCTATTGAAGAGAGTCGATAAGTGGATTTTTGTCAGAGGTGTAGTGTTAACGTGACAAGAAGAATATTGCTATGGAAGCAATTTTGAGGACTTATCGCTCTATTGAAGAGAGTCGATAAGTGGATTTTTGTCAGAGGTGTAGTGTTAACGTGACAAGAAGAATATTGCTATGGAAGCAATTTTGAGGACTTATCGCTCTATTGAAGAGAGTCGATAAGTGGATTTTTGTCAGAGGTGTAGTGTTAACGTGACAAGAAGAATATTGCTATGGAAGCAATTTTGAGGACTTATCGCTCTATTGAAGAGAGTCGATAAGTGGATTTTTGTCAGAGGTGTAGTGTTAACGTGACAAGAAGAATATTGCTATGGAAGCAATTTTGAGGACTTATCGCTCTATTGAAGAGAGTCGATAAGTGGATTTTTGTCAGAGGTGTAGTGTTAACGTGACAAGAAGAATATTGCTATGGAAGCAATTTTGAGGACTTATCGCTCTATTGAAGAGAGTCGATAAGTGGATTTTTGTCAGAGGTGTAGTGTTAACGTGACAAGAAGAATATTGCTATGGAAGCAATTTTGAGGACTTATCGCTCTATTGAAGAGAGTCGATAAGTGGATTTTTGTCAGAGGTGTAGTGTTAACGTGACAAGAAGAATATTGCTATGGAAGCAATTTTGAGGACTTATCGCTCTATTGAAGAGAGTCGATAAGTGGATTTTTGTCAGAGGTGTAGTGTTAACGTGACAAGAAGAATATTGCTATGGAAGCAATTTTGAGGACTTATCGCTCTATTGAAGAGAGTCGATAAGTGGATTTTTGTCAGAGGTGTAGTGTTAACGTGACAAGAAGAATATTGCTATGGAAGCAATTTTGAGGACTTATCGCTCTATTGAAGAGAGTCGATAAGTGGATTTTTGTCAGAGGTGTAGTGTTAACGTGACAAGAAGAATATTGCTATGGAAGCAATTTTGAGGACTTATCGCTCTATTGAAGAGAGTCGATAAGTGGATTTTTGTCAGAGGTGTAGTGTTAACGTGACAAGGAGAATATTGCTATAGAAGCAATTTTGGGGACTTATCGCTCTATTGAAGAGAGTCGATAAGCGGATTTTTGTCAGAGGTGTAGTGTTAACGTGACAAGGAGAATATTGCTATGGAAGCAATTTTGGGGACTTACCGCTGATTTTTGTCAGAGGTGTAGTGTTAACGTGACAAGAAGAATATTGCTATGGAAGCAATTTTGAGGACTTATCGCTCTATTGAAGAGAGTCGATAAGTGGATTTTTGTCAGAGGTGTAGTGTTAACGTGACAAGAAGAATATTGCTATGGAAGCAATTTTGAGGACTTATCGCTCTATTGAAGAGAGTCGATAAGTGGATTTTTGTCAGAGGTGTAGTGTTAACGTGACAAGAAGAATATTGCTATGGAAGCAATTTTGAGGACTTATCGCTCTATTGAAGAGAGTCGATAAGTGGATTTTTGTCAGAGGTGTAGTGTTAACGTGACAAGAAGAATATTGCTATGGAAGCAATTTTGAGGACTTATCGCTCTATTGAAGAGAGTCGATAAGTAGATTTTTGTCAGAGGTGTAGTGTTAACGTGACAAGGAGAATATTGCTATGGAAGCAATTTTGGGGACTTATCGCTCTATTGAAGAGAGTCGATAAGTGGATTTTTTGTCAGAGGTGTAGTGTTAACGTGACATCTGTGGGGGAAAAGGATATTGTAGCGTCTCGCTAGGGGAGACTGCTAAGTGTTTCATCATTGGAGTGATGAATTGTGATACTTGTGATTTTGAACAAGATTTTAAGAATTTTATCACTCTATTAAGGAGAGCCGATAAATTGAATATTTACTACTCTGTTAGGGAGAGTTAGTAAATTGATCATGATTTGAATGATTTTGGAGACTTATTGTTCTTTTGATGAGAATCAATAAGTAGATTTTGACAGAGGAATCATTGTTACAACGATGTAAACAAAACTCAAGCTCTGTGGGATATGACCTTCGTCTGAGGTGTAATATTAACCTGACGATGATTTAAACCCTGCTGAGGAAATACCAAGGTTTAATAATGTCATGTTAAAAGGGTTCATGAACTTTAGGAATAAGTATCATGTTCAAAAATACAAAGGTGGATCCTTTGTTTAGGATAATCACAACGCACAAGGTGACCTCTGCGTTCGAGGTTCGAAACGTAAAGTTAAGAACCATCCTAACGCAGGTCTAGACCTGACGTTTGAAAAATTTGAACGCAGAGATAACTCTGCGTTAAGGTCTAACCGCCTTTATCCCTTAACGCGAAAAATCCCGTTTCAGATTTGGTTGGGATTAAGTCCCTAACCGATTGAACAGCCCGACGGCTGTTATAAATAGACCTGTAAGGTCACATCAAGAGTCATTCAACTCTTTTTTTCCTTGCTTAGTTCCAAGAACGAGATTTCTCGTTTTAATTTCGGTTGATTCTCCGACGAACTTCATCTTCTACGACTAACCATCCGCATGGCGCCCAGGAGGATGAGTGCGGGTTCCAAGAAGTCTGGCAAGGCTGCTGTGGAGACGTCGCCGACCGAGAGCACCGGCGATGTTGCCGTTCTGACAAGTGCTTCAGCGTTGATGTCGCTGTCGCATGGGCCTCGATGCTGTGGTAAGCAGTGGCCATGGCAACTTGTTTCGACAAGTTTTCTGAAAACCCTAGATGGGTTCTCTTCAACGAGGAAGATGACTCGTTCTATATCAGAAACGCAGAGTTACGGCTCTGTGTTACAAATTGGGAACGCAGACTTAAGACTGCGTTTAAGAAACATAGAGTTAATTCTCTATGTTAAAATTGGGAACGCAGAGTTTTAGGACTCTGTGTTAAAACATTGGAAACGCAGACTTAAGACTGCGTTTAGGGAACATAGAGTTAATTCTCTATGTTAAAATTGGGAACGCAGAGTTTAGGGCTCTGTGTTATAAATTGGAAACGCAGGCTTAGAATTCTGCGTTCAAGTGTTGTAACGCAGGATTTGATCTCTGCGTTCAAGTGTTGTAACGCAGGATTTGATCTCTGCGTTCAAGTATTGTAACGCAGGATTTGATCTCTGCGTTCAAGTATTAATACAAGGGTTAGCTCTTGTATTAAAACTTGCCACGTAGAATTTACTCTTCGTGTTTATTTCATGTTAGCAACCTCTTTCTGCTACTAACTATTGCTTCTGATTTTACAGTGCTTTTTCACAATGTGCCCCTTCAGCCGGATCAGCATTTCAACTACACTGATGATCCAGAAGTAGAGAGAGCTTTTGGTCTCTGTAGAGAAATTCCTTTATGTACTTTCCCGAGCTTGGAACGGACACATTTAATTAGATTTGCTGAATGCTCCACCCTTAGGGCTCTGATCACTGATGTGGATCTGGAAACTCCTGCGGGTCTGGATCAATTTGTCAAACCATCATTTTTGTTCGGGGACCACATATCCGCCGACGGCCAAGTTGGGTGTGTAGAAGACTCCCGGATGCTGCGGAGAGTCGATGATCGTTTACTTTTCCTCCCAAGCATGGAGAGAATGTACCCGCTTTCCTACTTCCTGAGTGTTGGTGGTCGTAGGGGCTTGGCCTTCGATCTCGTCAAGGAGAAAGAGAACATCTCATTTGGATCTGGTCGATCCTCTCGCGTTCAGATTGGCGGACAACTCAAAGGTCTGAAACCTGGTTGTTTTGAGAAAAAGGACCCCGCTCAAGAGGCACCTCTTCCAGCGAACATTTTCATACGCCGGTTTATTGCTGCTCGAGGCGAATTTCCCACACAGGCCTTTCGTTCTCCTGGCTGGCTATTTTCTGGAGAAGATGGCTGGTGGACCCGGATGGTAGATTTTGTTCTAAAAGAACTTAGGGAACCTCTTGCTCAGTCTGGTCTTACCATACCAGTGCGAGCTACAAGATGTGGGATTACTCAGAATTATCCCTGCTTCTTCGCTATGCTGGAGCGATATAATCCGGATAGCTGCACCTTTTTCACACCTGTTGGGGAGTTGGGATTTGCTCTCCATGAGATGCATGCCATATCGGGACTATCTTTCGGGCAAACGCCCTATGAAGAATTTATCCCAACCACTGAAGAACTCTCCCTTCTGAAGGCAGCTCATCCAGAGATATACAGCACTTTTTGGGAATTGCTGTGTCATTTCCACATCTGCGCTCAAGTCGCTGGGATGCGTGGGGGTGGTCTTATGCATACCGCCTGGGCAGATTATTTGTTTCAGAATTTGGGTCTAAAAGATTTGAAAGTGACTCGTCTTGGTGTAAGCTCTGCTAAAAGCATCAAAGCTCGCATCAAGACTCCTAATGCTGTTTATAAGAATACGTGTTTGGAAGATGGATTTGACGCTGACAGTGAATTCGACAGTTTCCATTACCAAGCTGCAATTCCTATTTCTGACACGGCCCTCCTTGCTGGTTTCTTGATGCTATGGTTGAAACGATGCGTCGTGCCGACGAAACCAGCTGAGTCAATCTTGATTGAGGTTGTCTACCCAGCTGCTCTCTTGGCTCACGGAAGACCGCTGGATATCTTGGTGGAGGTCGTATACCCAGCCGTTCTCCTGGCTCACGGACGACCTCTGGATCTTCTTTCTGCAATGACAGGTTGTCTGCAGAGAGGCTTGCGGGATTTGACTTCTGAACTCCTTGATGTCAAGGAGATGAATGTTGCCGGAAGGAAAGTTTGGAAGACTTCTCAACCCCGCACACCAATGCCCTACACTTACTTAGTGGCTTGGTTTGTGCTGCACTGTCCCTCTTTGATGCGGGGGATTATACATACTGACGAGACCTCTACTCCTTTCGTGCAAAGGCTCGAGCCAGCCACGTGGACGACTGCGTACATAGTCCGGGCTAGGCAACTTTTGTCTTCGGAAGCCAGTTATGATCTCTTTTGCTGTCGCCCTTGCTTTGATGGGGCTGAAGAAGAAGGCCCGAAGTTTGGCGACGTAGTCTTCGAAGGGTCCTCGCTTTTAAATACAGGGACCTTCCAATGGCTTCTCACTATCAGGGTGGGTTATCTGGTTTTCAGAATAGGTGAAAGATGCATAATTGAGCCTTACGTTCCTTCACGTTTTGCTCGACAGTTCGGATATGACCAGCTTTACGTTGGTAACCCTAATCCACAATTAGCTCACATCGGGAATCTGTATGAAGGAGCTCGTGCTTGGCGTTTCTTTATTGCCCGAGGAACTCATGCGCAGTTTACTCTGCCTAATCTGCCACCTAATTGTTCCACTGTAGCAGATTTCCGCAATTGGTTTGATAAAGCTTCTCTGATCCCAGAATATGACATTTATACTTCATGTATAAACGAAATCCGAGAGCTTTATAAATCAAGAAGTGGTTCCGGCAGGACTCGATTACCAGGGATAGAGGATTATCTGTCCTGCGAACGAGAGGCGTCCGGAATCGAAGAAATCTCAGGGGAATTACCCGCTGCTAAGCCTTCTGAAGAAGAAGAGGACACTAAAGAGGCTTTTGAGGGAGCACCTCTTTCTAGACCCCGTCCCCTGAGATCTTCAGGGAAGAAGGCTCTTACTGCTGAGGAGGTAGGCGAATACGATAGAAGAATTCGTAAACGAAAACCTGTCGCAGCTAAGAACTCTAAGAGAGCTAAGCTGATGGGGGACGCCATGAAGTCTGCACTTGCTTCGTCTCCCGAAAACAGCGGGGATACTATACCTCCAGCTGCTCCTCCTAGTCCTGAAATCCTGACAGGTGGGCAGGGATTGATTGTCCCAGATTCAGTGCCAGATGTGCCCGAAAAGATATCATCTAAAGCTGTAAACGCTCCCATTCGCACTGATTATGAGAATTGCTTCACTTATCCGCCGACTGCTCCACCCCCAAGCTCGGAGACTTTGAGGAAACTCATCGAGCAATTAGAGTACTGGATGCAGATGACTATTGATGTCGTTAGTCTCGGGGACGTGAGTTTCAAAGTCTTCGAACCCCATCTGCTGAAGTGTCTTGCCAAGATTAGGGACCAGGGGGATACATCGTGGACTGAACATTGTCGCGAGAGCATTATTGTTCTGGAATACGAATTGGAATTCCTTTCAATGCTACAACGCGATGCCATCGAACCAGAAGTGGATCGGGCTCTTTCTCATGCCAGAGCTTTGAAGGTACATCAGCAAGAGGCTCTTCAGAAGAGTCTAAACGAAGCAGATTCTCGTATTACTCGCCTGCGCGGGGAACATCTTCAAGTGCAAGTGGACTTGGGCACTTTTGCTGCAGGTATTCGGGATACTGCGATTGAGCTTACCCGTGCTGGTATCGAGCAAGCTCAGATAACTGCTCGATTAGCGGGCGACATGGAAGTCATAAAAGGGTTAATTGCTTATTGTGACGGGCTTTTCAAGGGCTATTGTGATGAGCTTGTTGCTGCTGACAAAGTTAGGCGGGAGATTGCAGAAGCAGCGCCAAATGAAGAGGAGCTCAAGAGCAAGATAACAGAGGAAGTCAAAAAGGCTCGTGAGGAGAAAATATTGGCGCTGAAAGCTAAACTCAAGTCTTTTAGACTGATGAGCCCCGATGTTTAGGACTTGGATTGCTTTTTAGCTAGGAATAATTTTGTATCATTTTCGTTTCGATTCATTTTGTATTCAAATCAAAAATATTGAATGAAAATGATATCATTTTGGCTCTCATCATCTCTTTTGTTGAAATCTGGTTCAGGACAATGAAAAGTAAAGCAAATGCCATAAGTATAGTGTTAACCTGGCATGAAATTGAAATTTTCTTTATTATACTGATTCTAGCAAATTTCAATCGTCAGAGGTGTAATGTTAACATGACGAAATACAAGACAGGGTTACATTATAAATAGGCAACCCCCAGCCTGATTTAGCTGGGGTTCAGGGGGCTACATGATTTATGGGAAGTATCTCTTAAGGAACTTCCCATTGATTGGCATCATGAGCCTATCTCCTTTTTGATTGATGAGACGATAAGCTCCATTCGAATAGACTGATTCTATTACGAAGGGCCCCTCCCATTTGGGATTGAACTTCCCTTTGGTTTTGTGGGTCATTACCATGGGTCGTCTGTTGGCCAAAACTAGATCGCCTTTCTTGAAAATCCGTTCCTTGACCTTTTTGTTGTAGGCCTTGGAAATACGGGCTTGATACAGCTCAATCTGTTGCTGCGCTTGAAGTCGTTTGTCATCTAGAGCTTCAAGTTCTTGCAGACGTCGTTGATGTTTTTCTTCTTCTGTTAGTCCAGTTGTGATAGCGACTCTCAGAGAAGGAATCTGGATTTCCAATGGCAATACAGCCTCGCAGCCGTATACCAAAGAAAAAGGTGTGGCTCTTGTAGAGGTCCTTACCGTTGTGCGGTAGGCCCACAAACATTCACCAAGTCTTTCATCCCAATCGCGCCGGCTCTTGGAGACAAACTTTTTGAGGAGCTTCACTATGGTTTTGTTGAACGCTTCTGCAAGACCGTTCGCTGGCGGGTAATATGCCGTAGATGCGACACTTTGGATTCTGAATCTGTCACAAAATCTCTGAAACCCAAAGCTGACGAATTGCGTCCCGTTGTCGTGAACTATTCGTCTTGGGACTCCAAAGCGATAGATGACGTGATGTTTGATGAACTTGATCACGTTTGAAGTCTTGACTTCTTTCAACGGAATTGCTTCCGCCCACTTGGAGAAATAATCGGTCACGGCTAGAATGAACCGGTGTCCTTTGGACGTCGGAGGGGAAATCGGTCCGACGATATCCATGCCCCACATTTCGAATGGCCAAGTCGCCGATGTAGGGTGTAAGTTCCCCGGTGCTTGGTGGATAAAATCTCCATGAATTTGGCATGCGTGGCATCGTTTAGCGTAGTCAACTGCATCTGAAAACATCCTCGGCCAATAATAGCCGATTCGTCGGAGTCGATCTCCTAATTTAGCTCCAGGTTGATGAGCTCCGCACATTCCGCCGTGAGCTTCCTTGAGGGCCTCTTTCGCTTCCTTCCGAGAAAGGCATCGAAGTAAGATTCCATCATGTGATTTACGATACAAGACTTGAGAAACTGCATCATAATAGAATTGGAGGGCCTTCCGTTTGATGGCAGCCGCTTCCTTAGGGTCATCGGGTAGAATTCCATATAGGGCATAGTCGATGTATGGGAATCGCCAATCCCTAGATTCGAATTCCATAAATGCCGTACAGACTTCTCCCGACGTCATCTCGTCTGGGTTTTCCTCTATGGAGATCTTGGAAAAGCACAGCTTACGTCCCATGACCGGGATCGTCGCTTCCACTCCTGGTGGCAAGGCTAGTGAAGTTGCCAAAGAGGCTAAGGCATCAGCATATGCATTCTGAGCTCTTGGCACATATTCAATAAAGAAGCCTTCAAACTTTTGAGCTTGCTCTAGCACCGCGAAGTAATACGGAATCAAATCCTCATGACGTACTTCGTACTCTCCTCGGACTTGATTAACGATGAGCTGAGAATCACCGTAAGCCTCAAGGTGCTGAACATTAAGTTCTTCAGCACATTGCATTCCTAATAGCAGAGCATTATACTCGGCTACATTGTTGGTGCATGGTTCGATTAAAGAGAATCCCCTTGGGATTACGTGGCCGTTCGGAGAGATTAACACTACTCCTACTCCCGCAGTGATTGCTCCATGAGGATTTGCTCTGGATGCACCGTCGAAGAATAGCTTCCACACTTGCGTAGCTTCTTGGGTAGCGCAAGCTTCAGCAACCTCGTCAGGTAATTCCTCGTACAACTTAGATGCTCCTGATACTGGATGATCGGCTAAGAAGTCTGCCAGTGCTTGGCCCTTGACCGCCTTTTGAGGCATGAACTGCATGTCGTATTGCGACAAGAGAATGGCCCATTTTGCAAGCCGGCAATTTAGAGATGATGGTTTTGTCATCAGAACTCTCAAAGGATTTACCTTAGAGATGACCTGAATGGTCTGTCCAACTAGGTAATGTCGCATCTTTTGGATTGCGAATACCAAGGCGAGACACTCTTTTTCGACCGGATTGTACCGATGTTCGGCTCCCATCATAGTCCTGCTCAGGTAATAGATGGCTTGCTCTTGACCTTGATCATTGTTCTGAGCTAACAAAGCACCAAGAGAATGATCCATGGCCCTCACATATAACAGGAATGGTTTTCCTGATATCGGGGCCACGAGAACTGGCGGTTGAGTGAGATATTTTTTAATCTCCTCGAATGCTCTTTGACACTCAGCATCCCAAACAAAGGATATTCCTTTCTTCATGAGCTTAGAGAAAGGTTGGCAGCGCCCTGAAAGATTTGATATGAATCTTCGAATGTAGGCCAGTCTGCCTTGCAAACCTCTGAGCTCTTTGAGATTCTTCGGAGGTGGCATGTCTTGGATGGCACGCACTTTTTCTGGGTCAAGAGAGATTCCCTTGGAAGTAACGATAAATCCCAGGAATTTTCCACTTGAAACTCCGAGGAACGATTTTGTCGGGTTCATCTTCAGCTGATGTGCTCGCATGATTTCGAACATTGTCTTCAGATCTGCAAGATGATCGTCTTTACATTGGCTCTTTACTGCTATGTCATCAACGTAGCACTCGATCTTCTTTCGTAGGTGTTCGTGAAAGATTGTGTTCATTGCACGTTGATAAGTTGCACCTGCATTTTTCAGGCCGAAGGGCATCACTGTGTAGCAATACACCCCCAGTGGTGTTCTAAAAGCAGTATGTTTTTCATCGTCCGGGTGCATCTTTATCTGATTGTACCCAGAGAATCCGTCCATGAAAGACATCCTTTCATATCCGCAGGTGTTGTCAATCATAACATCCGTGATGGGGAGTGGGAATTCATCTTTCGGACAGGCGGCATTGAGATCGCGGAAATCGATACATATCCGGACTTTACCGTTCTTCTTAGGAACTGGGACGATGTTGGCCACCCAGTCAGGGTGTTGTTCTTCCCTAACAAAACCTGAGTCTATAAGCTTTTTAACTTCTGACTCAATTGATTCCATGATCTCTGGACGAAACCTGCGTTGTTGTTGTTTAACGGGTTTTACATCCGGATCGATGTTGAGACGGTGCATGGCCACCTTCGGGTCAAGACCAGGCATATCTTCATAATTCCAAGCGAAGACATCTATATATTCTCGGATGAGAGATATAAGGTCTTCCTTCTCGGATGATGATAGGTCTTCAGCTATAAAGATAGGCTTGGGGTCAGACTCATTTCCCATGTTGACCTGGATCACCTTATCTTCAGTGGGTGGTTCGCGTTGTTCGAAACGCATATCCCACAGGATGTTAAGACGTTTGATCCAAGGATCGTTAGTCGACTCAATTAACTCTTCGTCACCCCCTGCATCTTCATCAGGGTGACTAGTTGAAACCATGTTCACAGTCAAACCTTTAAAGAAAGGTCCGACACTGACGTCGGATTCCCAGGAAGAGGTTCCGGACGAATGATCTTGACGCAGATAATTACTGATCTCATTTTCTGAGGCAGAGGGAGTTGTGACATAACCTAAACCTCTTCCGGTTTTATTGTAATAATCCTGAGGTTTTCCTTCAGGGGCTAGAGACATTCGGACTGGGGTTCGTCTGCCCTTCCCGAAGTTCAGACCCTGTTTTTCATTAAAGTTATACCCCATTCGTTTCATTAAGTCTATAGAATTGGGTTCATGGTAATGAAATTGGGGAACTCCGTCGTCTTCCTCTGAACTTCCTCGTTTGAGTTGTTCGGGTTTGACTTTACCAAAACAGATCGGCTTCTGCCCTTTCCTTTTGGATGGGACTTTGAAGAAAGCCTTCTGTACATCTTCTGCTTCTTCATCTGAAGCAAAGAAAGATTCGATTGGCAATGTAAGTGATGCCTCTGTGCACATTGTGTGCCATGGGTTGGTACCTGCATTAGAATCATTCTCTACTGATTTATTTTTAGAGGACACATCAGGCAAGTACTCCAAAAGAAAATCTTCATTAATGCACCATTCACCCTCGCTCGGTACATTATTACTACTCTCATCCTGACCCATTACATCTAAGTTCAGTTCCCATGGACAATCTTCCTCAGGATCTGGTTCGACATCTGCTTCATTGCCACTGTCAACATCTTGAGATTCTAAGTAGAAAACAGAGTCAGTGTGGAAGTTCTCCACTCCTCGGAAAGGGTATTTTTCCGCAATCAAGGTTCGAACTTCACCCTCGTCATTGGCGTACTTCATGACCTGATGCAAGGTAGATGGGACAATGCGGTTTGCATGTATCCATGGTCGTCCTAGCAAAAGATTATAGGACGTGTCCGCATCTATGATGTAGCATGCGACCTCAGACTTGAGATCTCCAATCTGGCATCTGAGCTTGATTTTCCCCAAGGGTCGAGTACTGTTTGCATTGAACCCGAAGATGGTGGTTTGGGTAGTGTGCAACCTGTGCATAGGGATTCCTAAGACCTGCATGACCCTATAAGGCATGATGCTGAGCGCGGAGCCCGGGTCAACTTGGACACGACTGATTTCGGAAGATCCGATATACCCTGTGTAGTACAACGGTCTGTCGTGTTGGTGTTTGACCTGCATGTCTTCTTGAGTAAATGATATGCAGGGTAAACTTCTCGATGCTTGCAGACATTGTCGACAAGTTTGATCTTCAGAAGCTTCGGGAATTGGAGTGACTTGGGTGATGAAGCTTTCCGTATTCTTCAATGCCTCAATGAGAGCTTCCTTGGTGGTTTTGGACAACCTCAGGAGCTCGTATAGAGTAATCCTGGCCGGTATGTTGGCCAGTTGCGCCATGACATTGAATTGGAATGGATTGCTCGACTCCCCGTGTTCCTGGTGGAGATTCCTGTTGAACCGGAGTTCTTTTTGTTTCCCCTTATCAGCTGGCTTTTTGGGGACAGAACCCCCAGCGTCTTGGGGTTGTTCCTCAACTTCTTGGACATTCTGGCCGTAGTCTTTCAAGTAATTCTTTCCAGACCGCGTACCAGGGTTGTCTCCTGGGTATGCGGCCAGGGCAATCCTCTCTTCCTCTGAATCTGTGAGGGTCTTGAGGTGATCATCATTCTCAGTAATGGAGGGGCTAATCGTGTTGGAAGACTTAGCCTTGCCTCCCTTCTTTTTGGACGAGGTATTCGTCCACTGTTGGTCTCCCACTAGATCAGGGTGAACCCACATGATTTCTCCTTTTGAGGTGGTGAGGGGTATCAACCCCTTGTCTTTCTGACTGTGCAAGTCAGTATTCTTCAGACGCATTTCTCCCTTGTGGATTGGGATAACGCCATCTGCGGTCGCCACCGGAGGGAAGTCACCGAACTGGACTGCTATCATGTTGGTAGAGACAGTCTTTTGCTCAGGTTTCAGAGTAAGCACTTTGGCGTCCACCAAATTCTGGAGGATGTCCTTAAAGATGTAACATCTTCTGGTAGGATGCCCCAGAAACCTGTGATAACGGCAGTAATTAGGGTCATCTATCTTCCCTGCCTCTTCTGGCTTCCTAATTTCAGGAAGCTGTAGCTTGTTGTTCTTCCGCAATAGCTGGAATAAAGTGTCCACATGCTCCTCTTTGAAGGAATATTGCTTGGGCACTTTTTGCTTATTGGGAGTTTTGCCTTGATTTGTGGGCGGTGGTACCCGAGAGTAGTCAGCTGCTAGGGTCTCTTTTCCCTTAGACCGCTGAGCGTTGTTCTGGTTGCGCTGCTGTTGCTGTTGCTGTTGCGGCTTGGGCTGTGCAGCTTCCTCGGCTTTCACCCGAGCTACAATCTCTTCAGCTTGTTCTCCCTGCGAAACCAACTGTCTCCAGGAACGACACTCCGCTACCCCCATCTGGGCAAGGAGCTGAGTTTGCAAGTTGTGCCTGCAAGTTTCAACCAGGGTTGACTGAGTCATACCTGAGGGGCATCGCAATGCCATGCTACGGAATCTCTCCACGTAAGCCTTGATGGATTCTCCCTTCCTCTGCTTGGTGGCGAGAAGAGTTGGGACAGAAACTTCCGTATCATCCTCAAAGAACCTAGCCAAGAAAAGCCTTTCCAAATCTACCCATTTCTGAATAGATCCAGCAGGCAGTTTCATAAACCATTCAAAGGCTACTCCTTTAAGAGTGCCTATGAATAAGCGAGTCAAGATGGCATCGTTCGCCACAACATCTCCAGTTTGAGATTTGAAGTAGTAGATGTGCTGATTTGGCGATCCTGTGCCATCGAACGGTTGCAAGGTTGGAGCTTTGAACTTCGGTGGGTATGGAGCTATATCCCATTCAGCGGGATAAGGCCTCACCACTCCTTCTTCGCGGAGCTCACTTCTGTTGGCGATTGCATTGAGGCGAGCTTCCAGTTCATCCATTTTAGTGGACTGAGGATGCAGTTCTTTTTCCACCTCCTTCTCACCTTCAGAAGAGGATCCCAGGTTGTGAGTCTCACGATCCGAATGCTCGGTCGCTTTCTGTTTCCCTTTGAAGGTCGTCCTCCGGGAAGATTCGGGTTTGTGGCCTTTTTCAGCAATAAGTTGGGCCATCATGTCCTTCAATTGGAGAAGTGTCTCCTGTTGCGCCTGGAGCATGACCTGGTGTTCGTTCACTTTCTTGGCTATGTCCTCAGGATTTCCCGCCATGTAAGCAGATACTTCTTGTGGTCCGACCGAGCTCGAAGATTGAGATTCGGCTATTGCCGAATGCTCATCACTTGTTGTAATTCCTCTGGCCAACTTTTGATAGTCAACCGGGCGAATAGCTCCTGTCCGGGTCCGAGTATGCTTATATACTCCTTCGAACTGATCACAAATTTCCCTAACAGTTGGGGAATTACTTCTTTGTGACTCGTCAGAATCGGAACGTGAGGCTTTTCCTCTACCGATCATGTTGATGGTGACCTCGGGATATTCGATTTCAGAGGTCTTCTTTTTGTGACGACGCTGTCGTTTAGCAGGTCTAGCGACATTCGTCAATCTATTGAACACCGATTGCCTAGGCGCCGGTGAACAACAACTGCATTCAGAGAGGACAGCAGATATGAGCCGCTCACACTGGCATGAATGAGCTACTTGCTGTGTTGGCCTTCCTCTTGACAGCAATTCACGCAAGTCGGAGACCTGGGGAAGATTTTGTGAAGGTGGGGATGGAACCCCCTGCCCTTGGATGGGTTGGGCATGAATCTTAAATCCATGCTGTCCCTTTTGAACCTGACGGACCGTGTCATGCTCTTGATAAGAAACACGAGAGTCGCGTTTAGGTTTATAAACACGAGGCCGAGGCCTGTGTTTGATTGATGGACTAGATCCTTGTGGATCTTGTCCTGGTTGAACGCACATTTGTGGTGTGCGTTTTGATGTTGAAACAGACCCCTGCGGGTCTTGTTTTGGTTGAACGCACACTTGAGGCGTGCGTTTTGAAACAGACCCATGAGGGTCGTTCTTTGTTTGAACGCACTCTTGTGATGTGCGTTTGGTTGTTGAAACAGACCCCTGAGGGTCGTTCTTTGCTGGAACGCACACTTGTGATGTGCGTTTGGTTGATAACCCAGACCCCTGAGAGTCGGGTTTTGATTGAACGCACACTTGTGGCGTGCGTTTGTTTGATGACCCAGACCCCTGAGGGTCGGGTTTTGATTGAACGCACACTTGTGGTGTGCGTTTAGTTATTTGAACAGACCCTTGAGGGTCTTGTTTTGACTGAACGCACGGTTGTGGCGTGCGTTTGAATGATTGAACGTGCCTTTGGAGGTCACGTTTTGGGACGCACTTTTGAGGTGTGCGTCTATGTTGAACAACGCGCCACTGAGGGTCGCGTTTGAGTTGAATAACCCGAGGCTCATAGTCGGGTTCATTGCCACGAAGTGTGCGTTCTGGAGCAGAAACGCACAGTTCGGGCACAGGCTCAGAAACGCAGTCTTTGCGTTGGGCAGTAGCTTGGCTGTTCCGCAAGTATGCTCGCCGTAAGGATCTTCTCCTTCGTCGAGCAGCATTTTTCTTAGCCTGTTTCAAGGCCTTGGCCGCGGCATCGTCGGCGTTGGTTGGGCTTTCCTCCGACATAGGTCTTTTTTGACCTATTATTTGCCGTAGTGATACGGGGGAGGAATCTTCAACTCGCAGAGCGAGTTTAAGGTCTTGGCCAAAGGAGAGGGCTTTCTTTGGCATCTCAGCAGTAGTGTTGACCTCCGTAGAGGTCCTGTGGGTATCACGCCTAGCTTTTGGGCTAAGGGACCCAGAGGAGAGGACCTCCTCATACTTGGCTTGGTCGAACTCTACGACGAGAGTTTCGACGGTGGTTCCTGTGAGGTGAACGTCGGATTGCGCCACCACTTCCTCGTCAGAGAAGCTAGTCCCCAGCAGAGTCGCCATCTTTTGTTGGTAGGAAATTTGATGTAAAAAGACAAAGAAAGAAAATTTGACTTGTATTCTCTCAAAATCGATTACAATTTGGATTCCGATTACAAAAGAGAAGAGAATGGATTTGATTCTCTCCTTTGTTTAAGACTGGGTTCTTCTTGGTAGCGATGGAGTGCTTCCTTCGATTGATCGCGTCGAACTTGCTCTCCGTTGACGATCCGACCGTCCTTCTTCACTGGAATAACTGAAGTGTTTGATGACTTCGGTTTAGAACTCTTGACGAGTGTTGAAGAACTCTGAACGAGTTAAGAACTCTGATAAGAGTTGTTGAAAACCGAATGTCTGGTTTGATGTGATTAACTTGCGTTACAAGCTAATTAAAAACTCTTAACGAGTTTAAGAACTCAGAATGAGTTAAAACTCTAAAACAGAGTTGTTGGAACCGAAAATTCGGTTAATTGCCAAGTGGATGATACCTTTGATGAAAGGATCCTTCGGGATTTGATTAACTGATCGTTGATCAGTTCCTTGATCCCCCGAAGATCTCTTCCTTCCGATTACTCAACTGCCGAGATTTGTTGACCTTGGGTGGTTTTGATACCAGCTCCCCTCAACTCTTTGCGGTTTTGATCTCAGAAAACCGATTGATCAACCTATCAACCCGCCAACCCCTTACTCAGTTGAGTAAGTTGGTTATTTATAGGGTGATGTGGAGTGCAACCAACCCCTATTTCCGCTCCTTTGTGGGCGAGAATCCCTCAGAACGTGGGATAACGGTTTTGAGGCCGTTCGACTTGCGTTTGAACAAGTCAAAACGCCTCAGTTGGCGTTATGGGCTTTAACTCTGCGTCTAAGGCTTGAGATGCAGAGTTAAATCTCTGTTAGAGATTTGAGACACACAGGCCGTGTGCGTTGAAGCTCAACTCTGCGTCCAGAGTTTGGGACACGTAGTTGAACCTATTGAAGAACGCACGTTATGTGTGCGTTTGGTGCTTGAACTCTGCGTTGCAGAGTTAGACATTCGCTGGAGAACGCACAAGTTGTGTGCGTTTCGAATTTGAGAAACGCAGAATTAAACTTCTACGTTTGATAGAGGTTGTTGACTTGTAACATCGTCTGCCATGACATTGCAAAGGCCATTGTTTATTGGTCTTTGCCTGTTATAAGATATGAGAGTCGTCAGATTGTAACTCTCACCAACGATCGTGAAGGCCACTGAATAGGGTTTTCATCAGCTGTCGGAAGCGTCGTCAAATTGTAACTCTTCTCGATCTGTGTGAAAAGTCTCCTATTTGCCCTTTCCGACTGTCGACCCGAAAGCTATTTGATTGTAGCTTTCGTTGTGAGAGCTTGACGGGAATCAACATCCATAGTGTTTTGAAGATGGATATTTGCCCACAGCTCTCTACCAAGCGACTCACCAACTAAGTCCAACCTTTTATTTCTGAAATCATTACACTGCTCATCAGCATCTCTAATAGTTGCTAATATAATATTAGTCATGCTGTTGTCGCAGCCATCAAGATCAATCATCTCAGAGATGAGGCCTTGTTTATAGCGGTTGCAGAGTTGCGGATGCAGTGATTAGAAAGTCGTCTGATTGTAACTTCCATTATCAGGGCTTGATAGGGATTAGCTATCCATTGTGATTTTTAGACAGCCTACAGAACCCCCTCCAAAGTTTTCGAAAGTTCGCGGTTGACTGGGACGAATTTTCGGAATACTTTGGATCTCAAAATTTAGAAGACGTTGTCAGACTTAGTTGATTGGAATCTAATTGTACTCATCCAATGGACTCTTTTGTGGGGTCACTTATTTCTTCTTGGCTTTTAGTCGCTTTGATAGCTGACATTAGCCTCCCTCTATTTATTTGGAACCATGTCTTGGCTATAAACATAGAGGAAGTCGTGTGGTTGAGTCAGAACGCACAGATAGATTTCTTGCGTTATTGAACTGAAACGCAGGGTTAAATTCTGCGTTTAGGGATTCCATCAATGTAGATGCACGGCGGATTATAACGCAGGGGTGAATTCTGCGTTCAGAAGCTCAAGCGTCACAGGCGCACAGGCCACGTTTGGCGGGATTTTGGGCCTAGAACCCCGACCCGATTTGACAGCTCATAGCTGTCTATAAATAGACCGCTAAGGGTCAAATCAAAAGTCACCCGACTTTTTGCCTCCTCTCTTTCGGAAGATTTTTAACGAAGCCTCTTCGTTTTCGACGTCGGTGATCCTGTTCATCATCTCCAACCCTCTTCCATGGGTTCCAAGAAGAAAGCTGCTCCACGCCCAAGATCCCCTGCTGCAGCGGTGCCGCCGTTTCAGGTTCCGCCCGTCGGTGGTAAGCGTCGCCCTTCGTGGCCGTCAAACTCGCTTCGGCGAGTTCTTTAAAACCCTAGATGTATCGCCATCAAACTTGCTTCGGCGAGTTCTCTGAAAAACCCTAGATGGGTTCTTGCAAACGAGGGAGATGACTCGTTTTGTTATTGTAACGCAGAGTTAAGACTCTGCGTTTTGAATTCGAAACGTCAAGGGCTTGACCTTTGCGTTTATGAAATTTTTTAACGCCAGGCTTGAACTGTGCGTTCGAAAACTTAACGCAGAGTTTAACCTCTGCGTTGATGAAAATTAACGCCAGGCTTTAACTGTGCGTTCGAAGACTTAACGCAGAGTTTAGCCTTTGCGTTGATGAAAATCAACGTTAGGTCTGAACTGTGCGTTCGAAAATTTAACGTAGAGTTCGACCTTTGTGTTAATGAGCTTTAAACGCCAGATCTGAACTGTGCGTTCGAAACTTTAACGCAGAGTTCGACCTTTGCGTTGATGAACTTTAAACGCCAGATCTGGACTGTGCGTTCGAAACTTTAACGCAGAGTTCGACCTTTGCGTTGATGAACTTTAAACGCCAGATCTGAACTGTGCGTTCGAAACTTTAACGCAGAGTTCGACCTTTGCGTTGATGAACTTTAAACGCCAGATCTGAACTGTGCGTTCGAAACTTTAACGCAGAGTTCGACCTTTGCGTTGATGAACTTTAAACGCCAGATCTGAACTGTGCGTTCGAAACTTTAACGCAGAGTTCGACCTTTGCGTTGATGAACTTTAAACGCCAGATCTGAACTGTGCGTTCGAAACTTTAACGCAGAGTTCGACCTTTGCGTTGATGAACTTTAAACGCCAGATCTGAACTGTGCGTTCGAAACTTTAACGCAGAGTTCGACCTTTGCGTTGATGAACTTTAAACGCCAGATCTGAACTGTGCGTTCGAAACTTTAACGCAGAGTTCGACCTTTGCGTTGATGAACTTTAAACGCCAGATCTGAACTGTGCGTTCGAAACTTTAACGCAGAGTTCGACCTTTGCGTTGATGAACTTTAAACGCCAGATCTGAACTGTGCGTTCGAAACTTTAACGCAGAGTTCGACCTTTGCGTTGATGAACTTTAAACGCCAGATCTGAACTGTGCGTTCGAAACTTTAACGCAGAGTTCGACCTTTGCGTTGATGAACTTTAAACGCCAGATCTGAACTGTGCGTTCGAAACTTTAACGCAGAGTTCGACCTTTGCGTTGATGAACTTTAAACGCCAGATCTGAACTGTGCGTTCGAAACTTTAACGCAGAGTTCGACCTTTGCGTTGATGAACTTTAAACGCCAGATCTGAACTGTGCGTTCGAAACTTTAACGCAGAGTTCGACCTTTGCGTTGATGAACTTTAAACGCCAGATCTGAACTGTGCGTTCGAAACTTTAACGCAGAGTTCGACCTTTGCGTTGATGAACTTTAAACGCCAGATCTGAACTGTGCGTTCGAAACTTTAACGCAGAGTTCGACCTTTGCGTTGATGAACTTTAAACGCCAGATCTGAACTGTGCGTTCGAAACTTTAACGCAGAGTTCGACCTTTGCGTTGATGAACTTTAAACGCCAGATCTGAACTGTGCGTTCGAAACTTTAACGCAGAGTTCGACCTTTGCGTTGATGAACTTTAAACGCCAGATCTGAACTGTGCGTTCGAAACTTTAACGCAGAGTTCGACCTTTGCGTTGATGAACTTTAAACGCCAGATCTGAACTGTGCGTTCGAAACTTTAACGCAGAGTTCGACCTTTGCGTTGATGAACTTTAAACGCCAGATCTGAACTGTGCGTTCGAAACTTTAACGCAGAGTTCGACCTTTGCGTTGATGAACTTTAAACGCCAGATCTGAACTGTGCGTTCGAAACTTTAACGCAGAGTTCGACCTTTGCGTTGATGAACTTTAAACGCCAGATCTGAACTGTGCGTTCGAAACTTTAACGCAGAGTTCGACCTTTGCGTTGATGAACTTTAAACGCCAGATCTGAACTGTGCGTTCGAAACTTTAACGCAGAGTTCGACCTTTGCGTTGATGAACTTTAAACGCCAGATCTGAACTGTGCGTTCGAAACTTTAACGCAGAGTTCGACCTTTGCGTTGATGAACTTTAAACGCCAGATCTGAACTGTGCGTTCGAAACTTTAACGCAGAGTTCGACCTTTGCGTTGATGAACTTTAAACGCCAGATCTGAACTGTGCGTTCGAAACTTTAACGCAGAGTTCGACCTTTGCGTTGATGAACTTTAAACGCCAGATCTGAACTGTGCGTTCGAAACTTTAACGCAGAGTTCGACCTTTGCGTTGATGAACTTTAAACGCCAGATCTGAACTGTGCGTTCGAAACTTTAACGCAGAGTTCGACCTTTGCGTTGATGAACTTTAAACGCCAGATCTGAACTGTGCGTTCGAAACTTTAACGCAGAGTTCGACCTTTGCGTTGATGAACTTTAAACGCCAGATCTGAACTGTGCGTTCGAAACTTTAACGCAGAGTTCGACCTTTGCGTTGATGAACTTTAAACGCCAGATCTGAACTGTGCGTTCGAAACTTTAACGCAGAGTTCGACCTTTGCGTTGATGAACTTTAAACGCCAGATCTGAACTGTGCGTTCGAAACTTTAACGCAGAGTTCGACCTTTGCGTTGATGAACTTTAAACGCCAGATCTGAACTGTGCGTTCGAAACTTTAACGCAGAGTTCGACCTTTGCGTTGATGAACTTTAAACGCCAGATCTGAACTGTGCGTTCGAAACTTTAACGCAGAGTTCGACCTTTGCGTTGATGAACTTTAAACGCCAGATCTGAACTGTGCGTTCGAAACTTTAACGCAGAGTTCGACCTTTGCGTTGATGAACTTTAACGTGCGCATCGGTCAGCATGCGTACGTCGAACCAACTCATATGCGCCTGTCAACGCGCGCACGTCAATCAGCACGCGCGCATCGATCAGCACGCGTATATTAACCAACGCGCGTTCGACGATTGGTCTCGCGACGGAGCATACAAATCAACAAATCTATCGAATACGCGACAAGAACAAGTCAGCGCGGGTCGGATTATTCCGACCCGCGCGAGCACGGGTCGGATGTTTCCGACCCGCGCGAGCGCGGGTCGGATTATTCCGACCCGCGCGAGCACGGGTCGGATGTTTCCGACCCGCGCGAGCGCGGGTCAGATTGTTCTGCCGCGCAGTCTAATGTCCCAAACACGTTTTGACGGTTTTTAATTGGTTTTTTGCAGGGTTTATCGGTTCCAGGGGTTCTTAACTGACTTGAGATCATCCCTAAACGTTGTTAGGCTGCTGTTGACTGAAGATAGAGCCAAATCCCTTGTTCTTATCCAAATAACCGCATTTTGAGGCCTATAAATATGAGCCAAAGGCCTCCATTTTCTGGATCTGGAATTTTATCAAGAGGACGAGGTGCTGCCGGATTGAAGAGTGAAGGAGCACGAAATTTCAGCAAAGGTCAACGAGATCCCGGTGAACTTCAGCACAAAGGAGAAGCCGTTCGAAGGATCTGAAGCCCGTACGTCCGTTCCTTGAGATTAGGCTTTGTCTTAATCTCGAGAAGAGCCCTGATTTCGCTTTGTCGATTTTAGGACTTCAAGCAAATACCCCCTTGGTGAGGTAGAAGCTCTGCCCAATTTTCCATCAACCGGATCTGATTCGCGGTCGTCCACGGATTAACCCCGGCACCGGCAAAGAACCCACGCAAGCAAGATCTGATAAACGGATCTTGTGTTTATTTTCAAGAAAGTTGTAATCTTTTGTTCTTTTGTTATTTGAATTCATTTGTAACGCTTAAAGTTTAATGAAATCAATGACTAAGGTGACTTTCGACGGAAACAAACTGGCGACCACAGTGGGAGCCGACAGCCTTTCTGCGCAGGCACGAAGGCTGACGTGTCGCAACCTCGAATCCTTATCCCGGTTGAAACGGAGGTCGAATATAAGTTCGACCAGCAAAATTATGAGGAATACTTGTCCTCCTCCTCCAGATCGGCCTCTCCTCACAGATGCAGGAAGGCCTACTCCAGGAAGACCCGTTGGACTTCAGCTGCAGAAGCCCAAGAAGAGGATCTTCCCGCCACCGCTGCACCCGTGGCTCACAACGCCCCGTCGGCATCCGATGAGGCTAAAACTACAGATCTGAACCCCTTGAGCAAGGGGTCGACTGTTGATGATGTGCCTACTCTGTCAAAGAGAGCACGTCAGAGGCGACGCCAACGCCTCGCACGCCAACTGGCCAAAGCTTTGGAACCAGTGGATGGAATCCGCTATGAGGCGGATCTGAAATATAGGAGGCGCCAACCATCACAACAGAGAATGGACAGCCCCTCCCCTTTCAAACCAGCGAAGAACGAATGGGTTCGCGTCAAAAGGACCCGATCGACTCTTCAAGAGCGGATTCACAAACGCCGCGCATTGCTTGCACAAGCAAAAATTCTTGTGCAAGAGACCAAGAGATTGGAGAAAGAAGGAGTGGCACATAAGCCACAAAGACTGAAGCAAGTATGGAGGCCAAAGTCTAAAACGGCGGCCAAAAATGTCGAGAAACGTCAGTCACTCCAATCCGACCCGCGAAATCGCGGGTCACTCCAATCCGACCCGCGAAAACGCGGGTCACTCCAATCCGACCCGCGAAATCGCGGGTCACTTCAATCCGACCCGCCAAAGCGCGGGTCACTTCAATCCGACCCGCCGAAACGCAGGTCACTTCAATCTGACCCGCCAAAACGCAGGTCACTCCAATCCGACCCGCCAAAACGCGGGTCACTCCAATCCGACCTTCCAGTTTGCGGGTCGTCCAAATCCGACCTTCCAGTACGCGGGTTGCGGGTCGTCCAAATCCGACCTTCCAACTTGCGGGTCACCCAAGTCTGACTCGCAACAGATTCAAGGCAGAAAGTGTCCTGCACCTATTTCTTCGATTCCATCGAGTTCCGCACCTCCGGTTGAGATTTGTGACAGTGTGGATTTGTCCCATTTCAAGATGACCATCAAAGATCGCCTTGGCCCTTCACCAGATGATCGAGGCAAAGCTCCGGTCAAAGAGCGCTTAGGCCGATTGAATGAATCTCGAGCACATTGTCAAGCTGGAGGTTGTCATCCTAAGCAGTGGAAGAGAATGTATAACGGGAAAAGTCCCGCAAGTGGCCGCATTGGACTGCGTGTTGAAATTCAGGAGCCTGTTGAGTGCCGACATTCACAAAAACGTCGCCTCAGACATTCGACTCCTGAAAATGCTAACAAAGCGTTGTATCCTCAGAAGAAAACGTACTCGTCAGACGAAGACGTTATACCTGGGAAGTCGTGCCAACACACGATAGGTTGCTCCAGTCATCAAACTGACGAGTTGTACTATCAAGCTGGGGGTGCGAACAAATCCAGGAAAATGAGTGCCCGGAATACAGATTCTCACTGTCCATGTGCCAAAATCATCAAGGCAGTATTGTCAGAATGTTGTTGTTCCAAAACCACCCCGGAGAGAGTTTCAGTATTCGAAAGAATCTCCACCAAAACGTTTGAATCCAGACCAAGACGTTCCCGAAAGAAGAGAGTTGTTCTCCAAGATGATGAATTTCCAAAAGTATATGTTAACATAACCGGAAGAGGAAAGTCAACGCGACACTTCAGTCCGGATCAGTTCACCGAAGTGTCCCAACGTATGACTCGATTGCGAACAGGGACCAGTAGGCGAAAGAACTACCAAAGAATACAGAAAGGACTTCCTTCAGAAGATGAAACTTCGGAGGTTTGCTCGGATGCCGGCTCGGATGCTTGCTCAGCGATGGCCTCCGATGACACCGCTTCAAGTGCAGGACAGCCCTACGAGTCACTCATGATTAGCGCCGAACAGGTGGCTAAGTTGCTCGAGGACGCTCTGACTAAGCAGAAGGAAAATTTCAAATTCGAGATGGAGATGGCTATGCAACAGATGAGAGAAATGCATGACCAGCAAATCACGGCACTAACAACTCACCAAGAGGAGTCTAGTCGTCGCAACAATCCGAATCAAGATGATAACGAGCGGGAGGAGGATAATGTCAACATGAA
>NW_017973157.1:0-35381 GCF_001876935.1 Asparagus officinalis | reverse complement strand
ATAGAGCTGGGGGTGCGAATAAGTCTTGGAAGCGAAACGCACGAGACACGGAGCCTCACTGTCCGTGTGTCAATATCATCAAGGCGGTGCTATCAGAATGCTGTTGCTCTGAAGCTCCAAGGAGAGTTTCGGTATTTGAGAGAATCTCCACCGGAGCGTCTGAGACTAAGCCTAGGCATTTCCAGCGAAGAAGAGGGATAGTCAAAGACAGAGAGTTCCCGAAGGTCACCATCAACATGGCCAGCAGAGGAACATCGACAGGGGACAATCCCGAGTCAATTCCGTTGGTACCTTGGTATCTAACTCATCTGCAGTCCGGAACCCTTACACGAGGAACTTATAGTAGGGTCCGGACGAGATTACCATCAGAAGACGAAGGATCAGATGCCGGCTCCGCGATTGCTTCGGACAACACGGTATCCAGCGAGGGACAACCCCGCGAGGTACTCATGATCAGCGCCGAACAAATGAACAAGATGCTTGAAGACGCCCTAGCTCGGCAGAAAGAAGCTTTCAAATTCGAGATGGAGATGGCCATGCAGCAGATGAGGGAAATGCACGACCAGCAAATCGCAGCTCTGACAACTCATCAAGAAGAGCCCACTCGACCCAATCATCAGAATCAAGATGAGAATGAGCGGGAGGGGAATAATGTCAACATAACTATTCCCCCTGTCAACAACGACAACGGAGGTGGTCCTGCAGATGATAATGCAAAAGAGGACCACGTTACCTCTCCCCAAAGCCACTCGAAGATAGAAACGAGTGAAGACAAAAAGATGAAAGACTTGGAGAGCAAAATCAATGCATTGATGAATGCTCAAGAGGTAAAAAGGTCAGGTATACCGTGTCCATATCCAAGGGAATGGAGGATATGTTTCTGACGAACTTCTTCGATGACGACACTGAGGTCTCAATCGGCACTCTGTTTGATGAGAAGCAGAAGAATGGTGAGACAGTCGAAAACTTTGTGAAGAGGTTTCGGAATAAAGCAATGAATTGTAGGGATCCGGTCAGCGAAGATTTCATCCTCGAGACCTGTCACAACAATCTTTCCTTGGACATCCTCGAAGCCATGGGAATGGCACCGTCAAAGACCTGGAAGGATCTGAAGGTGCGAGGAGAACGAGCCGAACGATTCCTCAAAAGGAAGAAGGCGGAACGGGGTCAAATAGCTAATAATGCTCCGCAACCAAATTTCGCCCCTAAGGGAAGAGGAAAAGCTCATGCAAATGCCGTGAATGCAAATCAAACGTTCGAGGTGCAAGCGCAGCCCAACAGCAGCAGCAAAAGGCTCCTCAACAACCAAGGTGGCAACAGCAGGCCCCGAGGCCAAAAGCTTCGGAGCCAAAGTTCCCAAAAGTCTATTCGTTCAAAGAGGATGAAGTTCCCGGTATCTTCAAGTACCTCGTTGAGAATAACAAGATCAAACTGCCTCCAATCCAGGATCAGGAAGATGCCAAGAGAGTCAATGATCCAAAATACTGCGCATTTCATAGAGCGGTGCACCATCCTACCAAGGTATGCTATGCTCTTAAGGACAAGATCCAAGCTCTCATCGATGTCGGGGTTATCACCATGAAGCAGCCGAAGGAGAAGAGAGTGGGAGCAAACGCAGTATCGATTAGCTTCGGTTCTGTTCCCTTAAACTGGTTCCAACATGAGCCAGTAATAAATGCAGCTGTGAAGACGGTGAATGATGATCCTCACAAGCAGTGCCAGAAGGGACTCGTGCCACACACAGCCCCTAATGGTGAGATTCTTTGGGTTCATCCAGATTTGATCGGAGACGAGCAATGGACTGGAACCTCTTCCAAGAAAAAGTCAAAAGGGAAAGGTAAATCTTGTTATGGAGCTTCTGCTATTCCGGGAAAAGATGACGAGGAAATTCCCGCCTTCCCGCTTTCTGAAGATAAACAGGAGGCCTTTGCAACCCGAAGCGGGAATGAGTATCACTACAAGTACCCGGATGCTTCCGAGCAATTAGGTACCAAGACCCCTCCTTCCAAGACATTGACGGAACTGGGGATAGCAGCAATTCCTCCAACGCCTGTAGCTACGGAGAAAGTCCAGCAGAAGGAGAAGGGGAAAGAGCCTTTACGTCAAGAAGCACAAAACCCGAGGCAGTCTCGATTCAATCATCCGATTGGGAGAGACAAACCGGGAAATGCGAGCTCTCCACCCCATTTCGACATCATGGCGCAGTTGGCCAATATCCCAGCTAGGATAACCCTATACGAGCTATTGCGTCTGTCCAAAGATACAAGGAAAGCATTACAAGAGGCCTTGAGCGATTCTGAAGCTTTTCTAACTCGAATCAAACCGTCACCTGAAGGACCAGAGCCGTCTGCTCAGCATTGCAATCTCGCGGCGCATCATTTTCCATGCATCTCTTTCACCAAGGAAGACATGCAGACGAAGAACTCCAAGCATGATCGGCCCTTGTACTTCACCGGGCACATTGGCTCCAGCATGGTCAACCGGATCCAAGTTGATCCGGGTTCTGCTGTTAGCATCATGCCATTCCGATTGATGCATCATCTCGGAATCCCGACGAGTAAATTAGCCTCCACTGGCACTACGATTTACGGATTCAACACCAGTGGGTCTAGACCCTTGGGGAAGATTCGAATCAAATGCCAGATCGGGGATTTAAAATCAGAAGTTACTTGCTATGTGATTGATGCAGAAACGTCCTATAACTTACTGTTGGGTCGACCTTGGATCCACGGTAACCTTATAGTTCCGTCAACTCTGCATCAATGCCTCAAGTACGTAAACTCAAACAATGAGGTCAAGACGGTGGTTGCGGATAAGCAACCGTTTAAGGGATTGGAGAATTATTTCACCGATTCCCTTCTATACGGCGCTGAATCCGATACTGAATCACCGGCCCAAGGAACGGACAGCGGAGATGAAGCTGATATCGAAACTGGGCTTGATTACGATGGTGGTTTTGTACTTAATGACATTGTACCCATTGTAATCAATCTTGACGATGATAAATCATCGGAAAGTAGTTGTAATTGGCAACTTGCCGAAGAACTATCAATAAACGATGATTTAGAGTATTCGATGTGTCTCGATGACGTCACTAAAAAGCTTTATGATAACCCTGATTTGTACATGCCTCTTCAATCATTTTGTATGATGAAAAAGCAGGTACAAGATCCATGCGGAGCAACACTTGTCATCCCCGCGGGAGCATGGAGTGGAAAAGAAGTCATCTACGGCAAAGGAAAAGAAGCTCCGATACCCGATCACTTCTTAGAAGAGGAAGACGATGAAGATAAACCGCGCGATATGATGGAAAGGTATGGGTATGACTTCACACTCGGAGAGGGTCTTTGCTTTGGTCGAGGTCCGCGAGTTCCACCTCGAATGGCCTATGTACCGAAGGGAAAACCCGATGATTATTATCGCCATAAAAGAGGTCTTGGTTATGTCTCCTCATCTGACGATGAATGTTGCTGGCAAATCATCGATCAAATTGCTAACAAAGCTAGAAATGGAGGCTCATCCGATCCCTCCGCTTGGGATTCCGATTCTAGTATCGGTGACATGTTTAAAAAGTTGATGTCGAACATGGTTACAGTCGATCCTACCACAATAGAGGAAGACGACCAGATGCCGACATGGGAAGATCCTTGGGTTCATCACCTGAACATGCAGTATGGTGATAGGTTCGAACAAAGAGAGCTTCCTACCGAAGATCAAGTAGTCCAGGTGAATATGGGAAGTGAGGAAAATCCGAAGCCGATATTCATTAGCGACAGTCTCCTACCCGAAGAGAAAGAAGAATTGATCTCTCTTATCAGAGAATACATCGATGTGTTCGCCTGGAATTATGAAGACATGCCAGGGCTCGATCCAAACGTAGCAGTGCATCGCCTCAATATTAAGTCGGATGTCAAACCTGTCAAACAACAACAAAGACGATTTCGTCCGCAAATGATGGAGGCGATCGAAGCTGAGGTAAAAAAGCTAGTGGATTCGGGCTTCATTAGAGAAGAGCAACATCCAGAATGGCTTGCCAATATTGTCCCGGTCCTTAAGAAGAACGGGAAGATCAGGGTCTGTATTGACTTCAGAGACCTCAACACTGCTTGCCCAAAAGATGATTTTCCCCTTCCCATCACGGATGTTATCATCGACAATACGTGCGGGTTCGAGAGGATGTCTTTCATGGATGGTTTCTCTGGTTATAACCAAATAAAGATGCATCCAGATGATGAAAAGCATACCGCATTTAGAACGCCTCTCGGCGTCTTCTGCTACACAGTTATGCCCTTCGGCTTAAAGAATGCAGGTGCTACATATCAGCGAGCCATGTCAAAGATCTTTCAGGAGCATCTCCGAAAGACTGTCGAATGCTACGTAGATGATTTGGTCGTGAAAAGTCCTGATAAAAAAGATCACATCAAGGACTTGAAGACCATGTTCGACTTGATGTGAGCCCATCAATTGAAGATGAATCCTACCAAGTCTTTTCTCGGAATGTCTAGTGGTAAATTCCTGGGATTCGTCCCAACCATTCTCCAAGCTCGCAAAGAAGGGCGTGTCTTTTGTATGGGATGACGCTTGTTAAAAGGCATTCGAGAGTATTAAAGAATATCTCTCGAAACCTCCTGTACTCGTTGCACCGAAATCGGGCAAACCGTTCTTGATTTATGTCAAGGCGACGAGCCACTCATTAAGTGCATTACTTGCACAAGATGACGATAACGGTCATGAGCAGGTAGTATATTATTTGAGCCGAACCATGGTAGGCGCCGAATCTCGATATCCTATGATCGAGAGAGAATGCCTCGCCTTGGTGTTCGCTATTCAGAAGATGCGGCATTATCTGGTCGGGCAGACCATTTATGTTATCTCTAAAGTTAATCCGGTTCGAGTATTCATGACTCAACCCGCTTCCATGAGCTGGCGGTTAGCAAAATGGGCCTTACTCTTGTCCCAATACGACTTACATTTCAAACAACAGAAGTCAGTAAAAGGGCAGGCCATCTGTGATCTCCTGGCAGCTAATCCAACTACGGACACCGCCGAGATATATGACGATCTACCCGACGAAGCCCACGAGGTCAACGCAACTTCGCATCAACAAGTATGGCGTTTGTACTTCGATGGCGCTTCCAGAGCAGCTATTGTCGCAAGTGCTCCTGGAAGTTCTAAGATTTCTTCCGGAGTGGGAGTTGTCTTAGTTTCCCCAGGAAAACATGTGATGCCTCGAGCCTACTCGCTAACCGAGCCATGCTCGAATAATGTAGCAGAGTATAACGCATTGATTATAGGACTCAACTTCGCTAAAGAGCTGGGGGTTGAGTATCTCGAGGCTTTCGGCGATTCTCAGCTAATAGTTAAGCAAGTACAAGGAGAATATGAAGTCCGAAGTCAGGATTTAATTCCATACCATAAGATGGCAATGGAGATAGTGGAATCATTTGAAGGATTCTTTATCGAACATATTCCCCGGCTACAGAATACTTATGCAGACGCGTTGGCAGCATTGGCCGTGTCACTGGCGCAGCCTCCCGAAACAGAGCAGTTTGTTACGGTAAGAACTCACCAACTTCTAATACCGTTTTACAACAGGGATGCCAAGGAAGAAGAGGTTCAAGAGGTACACGCTACTCAAGTCGAGTTTGAACCACGAGATTGGCGTTTCCCCATCATCGACTACGTCTTGCATGGAATCTTGCCAGAAGATGTGAAGGAAAGAGAGTCAATCCGACGAAGAGCACCAAGATTCTACTATAACACGGAGAATCGAACGTTGTACCGCAGGGGGTACGATGGTTTGCTATTGCGTTGCTTATCAACCAAAGAAGCTGAAGAAGTCCTTAGGGAGGCGCACGAAGGAGAGTGTGGCGCACACCAACCTGGTCCCAAGCTTTACGATCGCATCAGAAGAATGGGGTATTTTTAGCCCTCCATGATGAGTGATTCAATTGCATATGCCCGAAAGTGTAATGCATGTCAAATACACGGGAATTATATGCATCAACCTCCGGAGCATCTGCATCCTTCGGTTAGGCAAAGGCGACCGGTTCATCCTGGCAGTTACCGATTACTTCTCTAAATGGGCCGAAGCAATTCCACTCAGAGAAGTTAAGACGAGCAACGTCATTGGATTCATCAAGCACCACATCATCTATAGGTATGGTGTTCCAAGACGAATCATACATGACAACGGTCCTCAGTTTGTCAGTAACGCCTTCAAAAGGTTTTGCGAAAAGTTTAAAATTCAGGATATCTCGTCGACGGCTTATAATCCTACAGCGAATGGATTAGCTGAAGCCTTCAACAAGACTATCATCAAACTCTTGTCAAAGATCGTGAAAACTAACAAACGAGACTGGGATGACAAGCTTGGCGCTGCTCTATGGGCCTATCGGACCACGGTGCGCACACCAACGGGAGCAACCCCGTATTCACTGGTGTACGGATGTGAAGCTGTTCTTCCATTGGAGATCCAAATCCCGTCTCTTCGGATCGCCCTTGCAACCCAGATGACGACCGAAGAACAACATCAGAAGCGCCTCGAAGAACTCGAGAAGCTCGATGAAGAGCGCCTGGTGGCTCAACAACACATTGAGTTTTATCAAGCTAGAATTTCTCGAGCCTTTGACAAAAAGGTTCGACAGAGAAGCTTCAAAGAAGGAGATCTGGTCCTCACCGCTCGCCGACCGATGATCCTTAACTCCAAAAAGAAGGGTAAATTTGAACCCAAATGGGAGGGACCATTCGTAGTGGAGACAGTCTACTCGAGTGGCGCCTATCGCCTCGTCACCAAAGACGGCGACCGGCGCATGATGCCGATAAACGGCAAGTTCTTGAAAAGATACTATCCTTAGTATCTTTTGGATAACCAATGCATCGGGAAGTTCCCGGAAGAATACCACATGGGTATTCTTAGGGATAACCCGGTCATTGTGGAATTGACAGATAAGGAGTCTACATTCGAACTCTGAAAGTCAGAATGGCTCTTCTTATTTTCATCAAAAAATTCTCTAACTCTTATGAGTTATTTTGTGAGATGAGATCTAATCCTCTGATAAGTTAATCTTTCCTCACCAAACCATCCGCTGATCAATTCAAACGACAGTGGGTCCACCAACATTTCCATCTACCGGTCATTGGCATTTCTCAGACTCAACATGTTAGGTCATGATCACCTAGCATTAAAAGTCTCCCTGTGAGTGATAATACGAGTTGGCACTCTCCTTGCTACCCGTATTCCGCTTTCTTTGCTTTCTGGTCAAACCTATAAAAGTTAGGGCCAAAGCCAAAATCCCCTCTCGATTCCTTCAATGAACGAGAGGTCCACTTTCAAATCGAGTGATCAAACCTTCCTACAGTTAGGGTCATCTCAAACTCCTGCTTGGTCAAACCTATAAAAGTTAGGGCCAAAGCCAAATTCCTCTCTCGATTCCTTCCATGAACGAGAGGTCCACTTCCACTTGGAACAGTCAAACCTATAAAAGTTAGGATTATTTCCGATCTCGCTTAGTCAAGCCTACACGTAGTCAAGACTAAGGTCGAGTCACTCCTTTTCGATAAACGAAAATCCACCTTTGTCCCCTTTTCCACCAAACCTATAAAAGTTAGGGTTGAAATTGGGTCTTCTCCTCAATGAATGAGGGGTTCTTTGGGTTCAAATGACCAATCCTATAAAAGGTAGTGTCGTTCGAACTTTTCCGATTCTCGGAGTGGAGATCCCACTCTTAGTTTCATCCTTCCGGATTCTGGGGGTGGAGATCCCACCTCGAGTTTCCTTTCCAGCTGAAGATAGAATATAAAATTCTTCCTCTTCAGCACCGGGAGATAGAATATAAAATTCTTCCTCTCCCGTGTCCTTTCCAGCTAAAGATAGAAGAAGCCTAAGTAGGGATAAGTCAATGCCTAACACGCGTTGCCGGGTAGTCTATTCCCGTGAGAAAGACGAAGCCTATGTATTCAAAATCATAGCACAAAGCCTCAGAGAGTTTACTCTCTTAGCACAACGTTACATGTGAGATGGGTTTAATAATTCACATGCTAGTCCGATTTCAAACGGTGATCGGTAAAGACATATCAAACCCGTTGAGGGCTGGGGGTTTGCCAAAAATCCCATAAACTTGTCATTCAGAATAAATGCAGAAAAAAATCACAAAAGAAGCAAATGCAGAGTCTCTATTTCAAGTCAAAAGCATACAACAAAGAGCTCGTTAGCCCGAAGGCAACTGACGGCTAAGAATATGAGACTTTAAGCTAAAAAGTCTATCTGCATAACTCCGCTCAAGTCCTGCCTGCAGATCAGCTCGGGCAGATTCCTCAGAATGGCTTAAAATCTCCGCGGCTTCGCTCTTCAGCTTCATCAGTCTCTCCTGGGTGGATCCTAGCTTCTCGAGTGCCTGTTCCCGAGAACGCTCTAGTCCAGCCAGGTCGTCTGCAATAAGGGCAACAGATTCCTCGGCGTGCTTCAAAGCCTCCTTCAACCTAGTCACATCCTCGCGACCCGAGTCCAAGGAGCGGAGTAGCTCAGCTCTATCCGTGTCTTTCCTCGCTACGGTAGCCATCAGCTGCGCGCGCGGACACGCTCGTATAGGGAAGATCGAGGTCCTACAATCAACAACATAGAAGTTCAGCGGATTATCGAATACGATAAGGAAATTCAAAAGGCAAGTTCCGAGCATACCAACGCCAACGGACGTCCCCTCAGGTTGAGGTCCGACAGGCTCTGAGACAGCAGCAGAAGAGGGTATATCAACCCCTGCAGGCGGATTGCTTATATCACTCGGCAAGGACGGAGAGACGTCACTTCTATGCATATTTTCAGCCCCGGGAACTGTAGTAGTATCAGGCCCAACGGCCGGTCCTATAGTTACACTCCTGTATTAGCCAAGTGGAAATTTGGGCAAATAAGGAGAATCGGGACAAGAAGATCGTATGCATACCTGCAATCCCACCGTCCTCAGATGCAGCGGGAATGCCAAGAGTCATAAGAGTATCGGCCCAAGCGGCTGGTCCTATAGTGACATCCTCTTATTAGTCAAAATGAAAATTTAGACAAATAAGGAGGAGTGGGATGATAGGGTCATCTACATACCTGTAGGTCCATCATCCGTAGGCATCTGGGGAATGCCAGGAGTCATAAGAGAATCAGTCCCGGTGGCTGGTCCTATGATTACACTCATATGTTAGTCCAAAGTCAAATAAACATAGAGAAGTACGATATCCCTAAGTCGTATGCGTACCTGCAAGTCCTTCACTCCGAGGCAAGCTGGATATGCCGGAAATTGATATCGGACTGATCCCAATGATCGGCGCTGTAATAGTAATCCTTCATTAGTTAGATAAAAGATCAGGCAAGATGAAGGGAACCAGATATATACCGATGGGTGAATCATTCCCAAAGAATGGTCTCTCGGTTCCTCTAGTAGTCTGCTCAGCCAGCATGTCAGCTAATAAGCCAGCATCGGGCTTCGACTGCTCAAGATCGATGTTTAGATCGATGCCCAAAGACCCATCATGAAGGGCGTCGCACATCTGTTGCATAAAGCAATCCATGTTATCAGCACCAGGAGATACCGAACCCGGTGGGAGTTCACCCTCTTCGAAGAAACCTGGAGCATGAAACATGGTTACAAATCCCAAAAGGTAAACAACCTTAAAGCAATGGCAATAAAATGTTACCTTCCCCTCCATCGGCGGTGCTTCCTAAGTCCACTCCGTAAGGGCGCTGACCGTCGTGGGGCTTATGTGCGGTCTTCTTCCTCTTCGGAGCGCCAACCCTCCTAGGACCAGCGGGTCGATCATGCACAGGCCTGTCACACGTTTCAACGTGTGTAGGAGCCGGCGGCTCATGATCGTCGACTGTCTTACCTAAAGTGGCAATGGTCATTTCAGCAAACAAACAAGAGCTGTCGTTTATACCAATTAGAATGGAGAAGGAAAATCAAAGAGCATGACAACTCTTGCATAAAGCACCTCTAAGACATAAATTCGCTGGCTTTTTGCAAATAAGCCCCTCTAAGACATTTATGGGCTGTTTTGCAAATTAACCCCTCAACAACTCTTGCATAAAGCACCCTTTACTTTTCTTGATCAAATAAACATGAATCCAAGCCTCAAAATTGCAGTTCCATCTTTGCATAAAAGCCCCCACGAATTTTAGTCCCATTTTGCAAATAAACCCCCCAAAATTTGGCCATATTGCCTCTTTTGCACAAAACCCCCCAAAGCATTGTGCATACACGACCCCTTTGCCTACTACAAGAGTAAAGATGCAATCTTTATCAAAAAATGAGAGGATTGTAAAGGGGAGCTTACCCAAATCAAGAGGCTTGAGAACCCCAATTCCAAGGGCCAAGATTCGAGCTTGAAGGAGGAGTAAGAAACCCTAATTGGAGGAGACCAATTTCGGCCAATGAGGAGCATACAAAAATCCGAACTTTTCTTGAGGTTTGGAGCTCTTGGAAGAAAAAAAAAAAGAGGTAGAAGAAAGAGTTTGAGAGGGAAAAGAAAGAGTCCTCTTTTTGAAAAGAAGGGGGAAAACAAAAGGGGAAACAAATTCAAACAAGAAAGAAAACAAAGAGGGGGAAACAAAATGAAGAAAAAGACAAAACTTAGGGGGGACCACGGCTTTGCCAAAGACACCCCAAGGGTGTCTCGGTGTTGTGGAGACACCCCCCGGGTTATCTCAACCTAATTTTTACCCCCGAACTCCTTTTGGACTCCGATTTCACCGATTTTCCGACGGTTGTTGGATATTTCGACGAGTCCCACATTTATCAACGCCGAACGATTCAAAAACCCTCGGGTAAACGCCGGTCAACGCGTAACCCTAGGTCAACGCCGGTCAACGCGTTGCAACAAAAGTCAACGTTCGAGGATCCAAAATCCACACAAGTCAACGTTCGACGATTCGAAACCCTAGAGTCAACGCCGGCCAATGCGTAACCCTAGGTCAACGCCAGTCAACGCGTTGCAACAAAAGTCAACGTTCGACGATTCGAAACCCTAGAGTCAACGCCGGCCAACACGTAACCCTAGGTCAACGCCAGTCAACGTGTTGCAACAAAAGTCAACATTCGACGATTCGAAACCCTAGAGTCAACGCCGGCCAACGCGTAACCCTAGGTCAACGCTAGTCAACGCGTTGCAACACAAGTCAACGTTCGAGGATTCAAAGTCCACACTAATCAACGTTTGATGATTCGAAACCCTAAGGGTCAACGCCGGTCAACGCGTAACCCTAGGTCAACGCAAGTCAATGCGTTGCGATAAAAGTCAACGTTCAAGGATTCAAAGTCTACACTAATCAACGTTCGACGATTCAAAACCCTAGGGTCAACGCCGGTCAACGCGTAACCCTAGGTCAACGCCGGTCAACGCGTTGCAACAAAAAAAAAAGTCAACACACGGTGATCCGAAACCCTAAGCCAGCACAATGTGGCGGAGGTAGTTCAAAGTCAACTCAATGACACGAGCCAAACTCAATTCATCAGCTGCAAACTCGAGACTCCGACGACGGCCAAGTGATAAACGCAGCGCCGGGAGAACTTCGGTTATTCGTCAAAGCATCGAATAGACCGAAAATCGAAGGAGCCAAGAGTTGAAGTTAACTACAGGTCCTTACGCCGACTGAAGGCCAGACCAATCACATCCAAAGTATTCCAGCCTCTTCTATAAAAGAAACGAGTCCGGAACACTTTGGAGGGGGTATCTGTAGGCATCGAAAATTGCCTATAGGTCTCCACGAACGGTTCAGTGTTAAAGAGCGACGATGAACGTCACTATCCGAGCCACGGGAATCCAATTGACGTCGACGAACGACTGAAGTGAATCGACGAGCTACGTGAGCGGATAGGATTTCGGAACAACGAAGACCCGGACCAATCGGGAACCCCTGCAGAAGCTGCCGACATTAGGGAGACCATCAATGTAGGACCTGGTTCGATGAATCCAGGTACATCTACCATTAACAATACACAAAGGAGTTGAATGATTTGGGATTTGTGCATTCCCTAATTGTCTCTATACTTCTTTCTCTTTTAGATAATTCGCAGGAGGCAAACGTGGATCTTGGGAATAGAGAGGCTGACGCACCCATAAGAGGTAATTCATTTCTATTGGCCGTAGTCTCTTTATTCTCCTTTCGTGCTTATATTCTCTTGTGTCAGATTTCTCGACTGATGATTTTGACGAGGAAGGCTTGCTTGTGGACACTCCTATGCTCCACTTTATGTATGGCTCTCCTCAGATTGATGACCAGTTGCCTGGAGATGTATTTCCTGAGTCTACGCTCCCTAAGAATCCCGAAGATGGTTTTTCTGAAGGTATGTAGCTCTTCTCGAGTTAATTATAGGACTAGCCAATTTTTGACTAATGTAACTATAATGTGATGCATCTGAGAATTCTATTTTGTATTTGACAGGAGCTTTTGTCGAGACTGATCCTGTTGAGCCGGCTGTGAGACCAACTACACCAATTGATACATCCACAGCCGTTACACCTCCACTACCCCCAGTGACTCAAGGGGAAGAGGGTATAAATTGAGCTACTGAGAAATGTTATTTATTTCTTCATCAAGGCTTTTGACGGATTTCTCCTTTTTGTGTAGGGCTTTCTTCTCGGCTTCACATCCTTGTGAAGGAGTTATTATCAGATAGCGACCCAGAGAAGATTGTCATCTGCATAGAAATCTGCTCCTTCTTTTCCTTTGTGAATGCTATGATTGGCAAACTCTTCCACGGTGAACTTTCCCTTCACCAGTTTAAGCCATTCCTTGATCCTAAGATAAATTCAATAAGGGATGCAGGATACCCGGATCTGGCGAAGGCTATAGTTGATGATCTTGACTGCCTAGAGCATGAGCTTCAGACGTTTCGCGAGCTCCGGGATGCAGGTGCCTCTTCATTCATTGCCGCCGAGATGGATACTCACTTACAGACATGGCGCGATACTCTGCTTTTTGCTGAGCTCGAGATTCAGGTGCAGCGGGATCGAGTGGACCGAGTTGAGGCCAACCTTGTTGCTAGATCATCTTCACTCGACGAGCTTGATTTTTCCATTACTTCTTGTAGATACAGGATCAGCAGGCGCACACTGCTTTATCTGATGAGCTGAAGTCCTTGACGCAGAAGTTGGTTGAGACAGAGGAGGTTGCTGCGAACACTTTAGCCACCACCGAGGAGTCCATCCGAGTTGAGCTGAGGCAAGCTTATGATGAGAAGCTGTCTAAGCTTAATCAGCAGATTTTTGGTCATGTTCTTGATGTATGATTTCATTTGCTGAATGTTTTGACTTTTAATCCTTTTAGTGGAACTGGTTTTTATCTTTATCTTTATTATGATTCCTCATTCCGTTTGAAATGATTGACCATAATACTTTTAGGATTTTTGGCAAACCCTCAGCCATCAACGGATTTGATTATGACTCGTATTTATAGAATTTTTGGCAAATTCTCAGCCATCAACGGGTTTGATGAGCCTTTACCGACTACCGTTTGAGTCGGGCTAGCATGCGGATTGTTTAAACCCGTTCCGCATGTAACGTTGTGCTAAGAGAGTAAATTCTCTGAGACTTTGTGCTATGATATTGAATACATAGACTTCGCCATTGTTACGGGAATAGGCTACCCGGCGACACGTGTTAGGTGTTGACTTTAGAATTTTTGGCTAACCCCCAGCCTTCAACGGGTTTGATAAGCCTTTACCGATTACCGTTTGAATCGGGCTAGCATGCGAATTGTCTAAATCCGTTCCGCATGTAACGTTGTGCTGAGAGAGTGAATTCTCTTAGACTTTGCTGCTATGACTTCGAATACGTAGACTTCGCTATTGTTATGGGAATAGGCTACCCAGCAACGTGTATTAGATGCTGACTTATCCCTACTTAGGCTTCGGGACAAAATACCCCAGAATCGAACTCTGGTGTCTTTTTTTTCACGGAGAAAGACTAAACCGGCGACGCGTGTTAGGCGTCGGCATATCCTTTCTTAGGATTCAGGATGAAATTCCCCATGCGTGTAAGGCATGGATTTTGGTGTTATTAATAACAACCTGCCACAATGTTGAATATGTGAACGGGTGTTTTTTTTAAACGGTTAAGAACTGACCGGCAGCGCGTGTCAGGCGCAGACTTATCCTTGCTTAGGTTTCAGGATAGAATACCCCAGAATCGAACTCTGGTGTCTTTTTCTACGGAAAAAGACTAAACCAGCAGCGCGTGTCTTTTTCTACGGAGAAAGACTAAACCGGCAGCGCGTGTTAGGCGCAGACTTATCCCTGCTTAGGATTTGGGATAAACTTCCTAGGATGAATCCTAGATTGATAAACTTTGGAAAAGATCGGTGCGGGAAAGGAAGAATTTTATATTCTATTTCCCGGTCTTCTTTTAGGGTGAAGGCGAACCCGAATACAAGGAAGGAAGAATTTTATATTCTATTCCTTGATTCTGGAAAGGAAGAATTTTATATTCTATTTCCAGTGCAAAAAAAACTAGGAGTGGGATCTCCACTCCGAGAATCTGGAAAAATCTAGATAAACTTGCCTTTTATAGGATTGGTTATCTAAACTGAAAAATAAGTTCTTCGTTTATCGAAGTGAAACTTCAACTTCGGTTATAACCACGAGAAAGCTTAACCAAAGAGAAAAGAAAGGGAGTTCTTTCGTTTATCGAAAGGGGACTCCGAACTGAAGGTGGACCTCTTGTTCATGAAAAGAGTCAAGAGGGCCAGAAAGATATTTTTTTTGGTGGACTCACTGTCAATTGGAATTGATCCGTGAGGGATTTTGGTGGTGAAAAATGATTTTGGGTTATCCTCTAGAATATTAAGTGTAATATTCTTCAAGGAACTTCCCGGTAAATGGGTTATCCTGAATGTACTAGGGATAGTACTTTTTCAGAAACTTCCCATTTATTGGTATTAATTGCCTGGTGCCTTCTTGAGTAATCAGGGGATATGCGTCGTTTGAGTAGACCGTGTCTATCACAAATGGCCCTTCCCATTTGGGTTCAAATTTACCTTTCTTCTTAAAGTTGAGGATTATCGGTCGGCGAGCAGCGATGACCAGATCTCCTTCCTTGAAGCTTCTCTGTCGGACTCTCTTGTTAAAAGCCCTAGATATTCTGGCTTGATAAAACTCAATGTGTTGTTGAGCCTCCAAGCGCTTTTCATCCAACCTCTCTTCCGTCGTCATCTCAGTTGCGAGGGCGATCCGAAGGGATGGGATTTGGATCTCCAAAGGTAGCACAGCTTCACATCCGTATACCAACGAATATGGGGTAGCTCCCGTAGGTGTGCGTATGGTAGTGCGATAAGCCCAGAGTGCTTCACCGAGTTTATCGTCCCAGTCTCGTTTATTGGTCTTCATGAGCTTTGACAGGATCTTAATGATCGTCTTATTGAACGCCTCAGCTAATCCATTCGCAGTGGGATAATAAGCTGTCGACGACACATCTTCAATTTTGAACTTGTCACAAAACCTGATGAAGGCGTTGCTTATGAACTATGGACCGTTGTCATGAATGATCCGTCTTGGCACGCCGTGTCGGTATATGACATGATGCTTGATGAAATTGATGATGTTGTTCGTCTTCACTTCTCTAAGCGGAATCGCTTCAGCCCACTTTGAAAAGTAATCCGTGATTGCGAGAATGAATCGATCACCTTTGACTGAAGGGGGAAAAATAGGACCAACAATGTCCATACCCCATGTCTCGAACGGCCAAGACGTGGTTGACGTGTGTAAATGCTCTGGTGGTTGGTGCATATAATTTGCATGTATCTGACAAGCATGACACTCTCGGGCATATTCGATTGCGTCACGAACCATTGTTAGCCAAAAATATCCCATTCTCCTGATGCGATCATACAGTTTGGGACCAGGCTGATGCGCACCACATTCTCCTTCGTGTGCCTCCTTAAGAACTTCTTCTGCTTCTTTGTTCGAAAGGCATCGGAGTAATAAACCATCGTACCCTCTACGGTATAACGTATGGGTCTCGGTATTGTAAAAGAATCTTAGCGCTCTTCGGCGAATTGATTCTCTTTCTTTTACGTCCTCCGGTAAAATACCATATTGGACGTAGTCAATGATAGGAAAACGCCAATCTCGGGACTCAGACCCAATTTGAGTTGAATTCACCTCTTTGGCGCTTATATTTCCATCATCTTCCTCTTCAATATCCATATCGTATGGGTATACAGAGCTGATGCGTCCTTACTGTGACTAGTAGTTCAGTTTCGGGAGGCTGCGCAAGTGATACCACTAGTGCTGCCAGTGCATCTGCATAAGCGTTCTGGAGACGAGGGATGTATTCAATAAAGAATTCTTCAAAAGATTCTGCCATTTTGATGGCCTCCTGGTGGTACGGGATCAGGTCTTGGTTCCTGACTTCATACTCTCCACGGACTTGGTTGACTATCAATTGAGAATCCCCGAAAGCTTCGAGATATTCGACCCCCAGCTCCTTGGCGAAACTGAGTCTAATGAGAAGCACGTTGTACTCGGCTACGTTATTGGAACACAGACTAGTCAGTGAATAAGCCCGAGGTATCACATGGTTCCCCGGAGAAATTAAGACAACTCCAACTCCGGAGGAGACTGTAGAACCTCCCGGGGTTATTACCCTATTAACTGCTCTTGAAGCACCATCGAAATATAATTGCCATACTTGTTGGTGCGACGTAGTGTTAACCTCGTGGGTTTCGTCCGACAAGTCATCATATACTTCTGCCGTATCTGTTGTCGGGTTTGCCGCCAAAAGATTGGGACAAGAGAAGGGCCCATTTCGCTAACCGTCAATTCATAGAGGCCGGTTGCGTCATAAACACCCGTACTGGATTAACGTTGGAAATGATGTAAATCGTCTGTCCAACCAAGTAATGCCGCATCTTTTGCATTGCGAATACCAACGCGAGGCATTCTTTCTCAATCATCGGATATCGAGACTCAGCGCCTATCAAGGTCCGACTTAGATAATATACTGCCTGTTCGTGACCATTATCATCGTCTTGTGCTAGTAAGGCACTTATCGAGTGGTTCATCGCCTTGAGATAAATCAAGAACGGTCTACCTGATTTTGGTGCAACGAGAACAGGAGGGTTCGTCAGATATGTTTTGATATCTTCGAATGCTTTTTGGCAGGCGTCGTCCCAAATAAATGACACCCCTTTCTTATTTAATTTAGAGAACGGCTGGCACTTCCCAGAAAGATTTGAGATGAACCGCCGGATGTAAGCTAATCGCCCTTGCAATCCTCTGAGCTCTCTTAGATTTCTAGGAGGTTGCAGTTCATGTATCACCTTCACCTTATCGGGATCAATATGTATACCTTTAGTGGTGACGACGAATCCAAGGAATTTTCTGCTAGACATTCCAAGGAAGGATTTAGTGGGGTTCATCTTCAACTGATGGCTCCGCATGAGATCGAACATCATCTTCAAGTCCTTGATGTGATCTTCTTTGTTGCGGCTTTTTACAACCAAATCATCGACGTAGCACTCAACTGTTTTCCTGAGATGTTCTTGGAAAATCTTAGTCATTGCTCGTTGGTATGTGGCGCCTGCATTCTTAAGACCAAAAGGCATCACCGTGTAGAAAAAGACACCGAGGGGCGTTCTGAACGATGTATGCTTCTCGTCATCTGGGTGCATCTTGATTTGGTTATATCCTGAAAAACCATCCATGAAAGATATTCTCTCAAATCCACATGTATTGTCGATAATGACATCTGTGATTGGGAGAGGGAAGTCGTCTTTTGGACATGCCGTGTTCAGGTCCCTGAAGTCGATACAGGCTAACCAGTCTGGATGTTGTTCCTCTCGGATAAATCCTGATTCGATCAACTTCTTAACCTCTGCCTCAATGGCTTCCATAATCTGCGGACAAAACCGTCTTTGCTGTTATTTGACAGGTCTGGCATCCGGCTTGATATCGAGGCGGTGCATTGCTACATTAGGGTCGAGCCCTGGCATATCTTCATAGTTCCAAGCGAAGACGTCAATGTATTCCCTGATGAGAGCGATTAGTTCCTCCTTCTCATTTGAGGAAAGACTATCGCTGATGAATATCGGCTTTGGGTTGGCCTCGTCGCCCATGTTAACTTGGACTATTTTATCTTCAGTGGGGGGTTCTCTCTGTTCGAACCTATCACCATACTGCATGTTCAGGTGATGAACCCACGGGTCTTCCCATGTTGGCATTTGATCGTCGTCTTCCATTGTGGACGGATCAGCTGTAGCCATGTTCGCCATTAGGGCTTTGAAAGCTTCCCCCAGACTTGTATCGGAATCCCATTCTGAGGCATCTGGCGAATTTCCATTTTTGTATTGTTCAGATGATTGGTTATTGATTAACCAGCAACATTCGTCTTCTGAAGAAGATTCATACCCTAACCCTTGTCCGTATTTATAATAATCGTCTGGTTTTCCTTTTGGTACATATGCCGCTTTGGCTGGAACACGGGGACCTCGATCGAAGTATAGACCTTCTCCGAGTGTGAAATCATACCCCTGCTTTTTCATGAGCTTGCGCGCTTCTGGACTATACTTAGATAGATGCTGACCAGGTTTGTCATCATCTTCATCTTCGCTTAAGAAATGATCTGCTAATGGGGAGCTTTTTCCTTTACGTTAAATCACTTCTTTAGCACCTCTTATTTTGTTCGGGACGACCATGGTTGTTCCGAAAGAATGCTGGAGGCGTTCCTTTGTTATAGGCATATACAAATCAGGATTATTGTACAATTCTTTTATCACATCATCAAGAGACAGGGAGTACTCTAAATCGTTATTTATTTCATTATTGGTAAGTTGCCAGTTACAACTGCCCTCTGATGTTTGTTCATCGTCAAGGTTGATTACAAAGGGTACAATGTCGTTTAAAACATAACCTCCATTGTAATCAAATTCAGCTTCGGTATCAGCTTCTTCTCCGCTGTCCGTGCCATGGGCCGATGATTCACTATCGGATTCGTTACCATAAAGGAGAGAATCAGTGAAATAATTCTCATACCCTTTGAATGGTTGCTTATCCGCGACCACCGTCTTAACCTTATTATCAGTGTCGACATACTTTAAACACTGATGGAGAGTGGAGGGGATTATAACGTTACTATGGATCCAAGGCCGACCCAATAGTAAGTTATATGAAGTTTCGGCATCGATCACATAACATGTGACTTCCGTCTTCAAATCTCCCATTTGACACTTTACCCGGATCTTACCCAAGGGTCTTGACCCGCTAGTGTTGAATCCGTAGATAACAGTGCCTGTGGACGCCAGCTTGCTAACTGGAATGTAGAGGAAATGCATCAAGCGAAGCGGCATAATACTCACAGCAGAACCCGGATCCACTTGGATTCGGTTGACTTTGCTGGAGCCAATGTACCCGATGAAATATAGCGGTCGATCGTGGTTCGAATTCTTCGTCTGCATATCTTCTTTGGTGAAAGTAATGCAAGGAAGGTTCTTAGTCGCTATATTGCAGTGTTGACTCAGCGGTTCTGTCCCTTCAGGCATCGGTTTGATTTGAGTCAGAAACACCTCTGAATTAGCCAAAGCTTCTTGCAAGGCCTCCCTAGTTTCCTTGGACAACCGCAGTAACTCATACAGCGTTATCCGTGCTAGAATGTTAGCTAATTGAGCCATTATATCAAAGACTTGCGGAGTTTTCGAGCTTTCCGGTTTGTCTCTTCCAATCGGGCGACTGAAACGAGACTGCTTCGGATTCTGAACATCCTGGGGATTCTTCTCTTTCGGTTTATTCACTGGCTGTTGTCGAGCCTTTGCGCCCGGCGTAGGACTCGTAATCACCCCTATCTCCGTGAGGGTTTTGGCTGGTCCCCGTTTATTCATCCCCTGCTCACTAGGCGGCGGATAATTGTAGTGATACTCATTTCCGCTTCTAGTGGCAAAGACTTCTTGTTCCTCTTCGGAGAGCGGGAAGGTAGGAGCTTCATCGCCATCCTCCTCGAAGATTGCGGATGTAGCATTGCAGGACTTGCTTTTGCCCTTTCTTTTCGAGGAAGTCGCCCACTGTTTGTCTTCAATTAGACCGGGATGAACCCAGAGGATTTCGCCGTTTAGGGCTGTGTGTGGCACAAGTCCTTTTTGGCGCTGTCCATGTGGGTCATCGTTTACTGTCTTCATCCCTACTTTGGTGATGCGCTCTGGTTTGAACCATGTTGTGGGCACCGATCCAAAGCTGATTGACACCGCATTTGCTCCGACATTCTTGGACGGCTTCGGGGTTATGATGCCTACATCAACTAGCGCCTGGATCTTGTCCTTGAGGTGGTAACACGACTTGGTCGGGTGATGGACCGCTCTATGGTATGCGCAATACTTCGGATCCGTCACTTTGCTAGCCCCTTCTTGATCCACTATCGCTGGCAGCTGGATTTTGTTATTCTCCAACAGGTACTTAAAGATGCCGGGAACTTCGTCATCCTTGAAGGAGTACACCTTGGGGAATCTTGGCTCTGGCGATTGTTGTGGTGCTCGTTGCTGCTGCTGTTGCTGAGGTTGCAATTAGAAAGTTTGATTAGCATCAACTGCATTAGCATGTACCTTACCTTTCCCTCGTGGGACGAAATTTTGCTGTGGAGCATTCGTCGCTTGTTGGCCTCTCTCCGCCTTCTTCCTTCTGAGGAACCACTCAGCTTGCTCTCCTCGGACCTTCAGGTCCTTCCATGTCTTAGACGGTGCTGTCTCCATTGCTTCCAACACGTCCAGCGCGAGGTTGTTGTGGCAAGTCTGGAGAATGAATTCCTCGGTGATCGGGTCCCGACAATTCATCGCCTTGTTCCGGAACCTTTTGACGAAGGTGTCAACCAATTCCCCGTCTTTCTGCTTCTCGTCCAGCAACGACCCGATGGATATCTATGTGTCGTCGTCGAAGAAATTAGCGAGAAATTTGATCTCCATGTCATCCCAGCTATTCACGCTTCCTGGCTTGAGGCGGCGATACCAATCGAAGGCGGCTCCACGAAGAGTGCCAACGAAGGACCGCACCATCAGAGACTCATTACTAGAAATAACCCCCAAGTGTGATTTGAAGTAAATCAAATGTTGAGTGGGTGAACTCATCCCATTAAACGGCGTGAAGTTAATTAGGTTAAACTTCGCCGGATATGGGATCGATTCCCACTCTCTTGGGTATGGACAGGGAATGCCTGTTTTCTTCATCTCTTGAGCGGAAATCAATGTATTGATTTTGCTCTCGAAGTTCTTGATCTTCAAGTTTTCACCTGTGTTTTCGCTAGCATTCTCATTACCACCCCCTGCATTGACGGGAGGATTATTGGCATTATGCGTCTCATTCGCATTTGTGTCCTCATCTTCCTGATGAACTTGGTTGCGACGACTTGGTTCGCCTTGCTGGTTCGTCAGTGCTTGAATTTGTTGCTCATGCATTTCTCTCATATTCTGCATGGCCATCTGCATTTCGAACCTGAAGGCCTCCTGTTGTTTAGCCATGGCCTCTTCAAGCATCTTGGCCACTTGTTCTGTACTTATCATAAGTGCCTCGCGGGGTTGCCCCTCGCTGGATACTGTGTTGTCAGATGCGACCGCCGAACCGGCATCCGACTCTTCATCTTCTGAAGGTACCCTTGTCCGAACCCTACCGTAAGTTTTTCGTTTGATGGCTCCAGACTGCAGACGGGTTATACGCTGGGATGCTTTCAGAATTGACTCGAGATTATCCCGTGCCGATGTCTCTTTGCTGGTCATGTTAGTGGTGACTCTCGGAAATTCTCCGTCTCTATAGACGGTAAAAAATACCTCTATGGGTCTATAGGAAATTTGCCTACGAGAAGAGCTCGCACGCCCAGTTCTCTGGCACGGACCTAAACCACGTAGACGTCGACTGTACTCAAGTCCAGGTTCGCCTAACGGTCGACTCGCCAGCACGAGTTAGGGTCGATCAGGATGGCGGAAATTCGGGTTCGCCTAACGGTCGACTCGCCAGCATGAGTCAGGGTCGATCAGGATGGCGGAAATTCGCTCTTCGCTCAACTCGCCTGCCCGAGTTCGGAGTCGAATCCGCCAGCAAGCCCCAAAACCGTCAGTACAGCTGGGTATCCACTACCCCACGTGCTGAGATGGACCTTCCCATCTCTCTCGACCCGAAGGGAGAGAGAGCACAGTACCCCAGGACCGTCAAACGGCCGCTCGCAGTGCGCACAGCGCGAAGGGACTGGACAGGTGTCGAGTCAACCTGAGCATTCATAAATGCGACTCACCTCGGATGTCTGAGCCAAGAGCTGGATCCGCCGGCACTCGGCAAGCTGGCTAGACCCACTCGAGTACTGTGTACCTACTTCACCGCCTCTCCTGGCCGGAAAGGAGAAAGCATCGTGCTCAAAGCACGCCGGGCGGTCACGCACAGTACAAGTGATCGGACAGACACTTCATCGATCTGCGAACTCATAAATGCGGTTCATTAATGCTGGTCAAATCCACTCGGATAGCAGTCGTTTGTTGCCTCACATACAAGAATGGGCCTTCCCATCGTAGGTGACAGGACATAGAACACAATCCCTGGAATGACCGTTCATGGTATCGAGGAACGGCGAGACGTCTCTGAAGAGGATGTGGTCACATCCCACAATTCAAGGAGAAGTCAAGCTGTCCTTCTTTCATTTAAAAACCCCTTCCAGCACGATGGAAGAGAGGTCGCAAAACTTGGAGAAAAAAGAGTTGAGACCAAGCTGTTAGCAAATCCTTGCATTACAGCACTGCTGCCTAGTTCCGGGCTCCGATCGCCGACGAACCAAGCAGACCCGAACTCCATTGCCCCGAGCTTCTACTGCGAACTGAAGCTCTCCAGCAACCTCATTCAAACGGTCCAAGGGAAGCAGACTCGACCCGACCATCGAGCGAAGCGTCCTATAGCCACCTAAAGTCCCCACACAAAAACAAAGAGGGCCTTCCCTCTGCTTCTGTTGTAAACATTTGATTTGTTAGTTTGTAATAAGCTTTCTTATAAATACAAACGAAACTCCTTTCTTCGGAAGAATCAAATTTTCACCCTACAGAAGATGGCGACCACAGTGGGAGCAGCTGTTTCATCGAGTGAAATGGTGGTGGCTCAATTTGATGAGGTTACTATCGGGACGACAGTAGAGTCCCTCGAAATCGAGTTCGACCAGGCCAAGTACGAAGAATACTTGTCCTCCTCCTCCTCGGGTGGCAATGCGTCCCGCAAACGCCACAGAGCTGTGCGCCGAGGCCGACCTCAGACGGTCAAAGCCTCCGCACCCGAGGGTTCCAACCGAGTCTCATCGGAGGAGCCCACTCCCTCGCGATCGATCAAGGCCAAGCCAGAGATCGAGCGCAAGAGGCAAGGGTCTGCCAGATGGATCGCCAAGCGGTCCACACAGACACCTACCTCGGAGGAAGCGCCGGTTCACTCTGGCACAAACCGCAATGCCACAACCCACGGTGACGTTCTCCCCGCTGGGAGAACTAACCAACAGCGACGGCAAACACCCGTCAGACAGGGGGTCCAAACCTCCATTTCTCATAATGGCCTGAACCATCACACAGGCCCGAGAAACACTAGACGGGAAGGCAAGCTGCCCGACCTCAGAAGGCCCTCCAAATCAGGAGCGTCAACCGAGGACAGCAGAGCCATCCGCTCAGGAGGACTTCGCTTCTCAGGTCATATCCCTGATGCGAACAAACCACACCGAGCATACGAGCTTACCCAAGTAGGCGAATCCTCGAAGGCTGGCGAGCCTCGCCATAATCATTTGGCGGATAAACGTAAAGGAAAGGAAATAGGCGGTTCCTCCCGAACCCGCTCTTCTAAACATGGGGTCGAAACTCGCCCACGTACTGGAGTTCGCTCAAACGCGAAGACTCGCCAGTCAAGGCGAGATCGCCTGACTCCAACACCAAGGCGTTCCACCCAACACGCGCCAGAGAGAGCGCCCAAAAATCTCTCGTCAGCTCACCAGAGCGACTCTTCTGAGGCCGGGGGTTGTCACCAGCCACCCGTAGAAGACCTCAGAGAATTCTTGACTCGCAAACGCACTATTCACGAGGCGAATCCTCAGTGTCATTGCGAGAGACTCATCCACACGGTCCTCGCCGACTGCCAATGCGTTGGAACGGCGAAACCTTCGGTATTTGAGAGGCTTTCTCAACAGGCCTCTCGACCGAGGCCCTCCCGTCGAAGGCGCCGTCACCAGAAGAGACACGCTGCTGACGACCTGGAACTCTCATCCGCCACAGTCAACATGACGGATAAAGGGAAGGCGGTACTTCAACATGACGGATAAGGGGAAGGCGGTGCTCTCCGACTCGCCAGACTCGGACTCCGTCTTAAGACCTAACACCCGGTCTGCCCGACGCCGGCAGGAAGGCATATTCCAGCGAACCCGTAGTCGCCGGGGGGTAAGTATTGGGTTTGACTATTCCACCCTAATACCTCCCTCCTGCGGCGAAGATGAGGTTCATTCGGCGGCGGCCACATCCCAGACCTCGCGCTCAAGTCAAGACGCGCAGGCGAGGGCGCACATGACCGATACCAACCACGAGCAGACAATGGCTCAAAAGCTGGAGGAACAGCAGGCGACCATCGACTCTCTAAGAGAAATGATGGAGCAACTGCTGAACAAGAAGAAGAAGAAGAAAAGGACCCAACATGGGTACCACCTCACCGTCCAGCGGCTGAGACAGAGGATGATCGACAGTCCGATTACTCCTCCAAAACATCGATAGGAACGTCGCACACCGCGGACAGCACCCGTGACAAAAGATTCGACGAGTTCCAGGACCAACTGAACGCGCTGAAGCTTTAGCAAAACATGAACAAGCTAGGGGTGGTACGTCCCTACCCTATCGAATGGGACACGGTCCCATACCTGGCGAAGTTCAAACCAATCAGTTTGGTGCAGTTTGATGGCAAGGGGTCACCCTCGCAACATATCTATTACTTCATGGCGCAGACCGGATTCCTCACCGGGAACGACGCCATTCTCACCCGACTATTCATAGGTACCCTCAAGGGGGTGGCCTTTGAGTGGTTCCGCAAACTGGAGCCTGGCTCCATCAAGGCATGGGCCGACGTCGAAAAGCTCTTCCTCGCCCGCTTCTTCGACGACGACACGGAAGTGTCAATGGCCACTCTCCTCGCTGAGAAGCAGCGTAAGTCGGAGTCAGTTAACGACTTCGTAAAGAGATTTCGAAATCGATCAGTCCACTGTCGAGACCAAGTTTCCGAGGCGACGCTGATCGAGATGTGCTGCAACAATCTGTCGATCCACATCCTGTCCAAAATAGGGGCAGTTGAAACCCGGACTTGGAAGGAACTTGTTCGCCAAGGCGAGCAAGTTGAAAATATGATCAAGAGGCTGGAGGCCGAAGAGCCACAGTCCAAAAAGGGAGCAGCAGAACCAGTGGCACCAAAGAACTCTCCTCGATCGAAGGGAAAAGAGGCTATGGCCGTAGACTCTGCCGCGGCGCCAAAGTTCGTTCAAAAGCCGAAACCCAGGCAATTTGAACCACGCCCCCAGCGGCAATATGATTTCAAAGAAGACCAGGTAGTGGCGACTCTCGACACTCTACTCAAGAGTGGGCGAATTAAGTTGCCAGAAGCCGCCAAACCGGAGGAGGCGGACAAAACCGGTGACCCAAGTTACTGTGCATATCACAGATTCCTTGGGCATCACACAACCAAGTGCTACGTCCTCAAGGACAAACTCCAGGCCCTCTACGACGCGGGGGTCTTGAAGAAAGAGAATGTCCAAAAGCAAGTGACGGCGAACATGGTCACTTTGAGCTTTGGGACAGGTCTCCCGGAGGTTCAAGCCCCGGCGGGGATAATTCCTATCCCCAAGGCGGTTTTGAAGATCACTAACGACGATCCTCACAACCAGCGGGAAAAGGGTTTGGTCCCACAAACTCTGCCATCAGGGCAGGTGATGTGGGTCCATCCGGACCTCCTCGGTGACGAGCAGTGGACTGCACAGCCTTCAAAGGAGGCTAAGAGGAAGCATTGCAACGTTGTCACCGCCATCCTGGATAGAGATGACGCGGCGATGACTGCCTTAACCGACTCTGAAGAAGACGCCAACGTCTTCGCCACGAGAGCCGGAAAGGAGTTCGCGAAAGAATATCCCGCGAGGGGAGAAAACCCGGCAGGACTTCCCCGAGGCCGGCCGCAGCAGTCCCTCCCAATCCGGATGAGCCAAGTTCAAGCCGCCAGCCTTACCGGTTCAACGTGCTCGCGCAATTGAAAAGCATACCCGCGCGAATCACCATGTACGACCTCCTCCGGTTATCTAGGCCTACCCGGGAAGCCCTACAAGAGGCGTTGGCCGACGCAGAGGCGTTCTCGACCCATTTCTCAAAAGAAACGGGAATCGAACAGGGCTGTACAACTTGCTGCCAAGTTTCAGAGAGACAGATCCCCTGCATCACTTTCACCCCCGAGGACATGCTAATCAAGAGCACGTCCCATGACCGGCCGCTGTACTTCACAGGATACGTCGGCTCGGCGAAAGTGGATCGGATCCAGGTTGACCCGGGGTCCGCACTGAGCATCGTGCCCCTGACTAATCAAACACTTAGGGATACCGTCGAAGCGCCTAGCCTCGACCTCGACCACCATCTTCGGCTTCAACGCCACAGGGACTCGGCCACTCGGCAAAATCCGCCTGAAATGTCGGATAGGCGACATGAAGACGGAGGTGACGTGCTACGTCATCAATGCCGAACCCTCCTACAACATACTCCTGGGGCGTCCGTGGATTCATGGAAACCGGATCGTTCCATCCACGCTACACCAGTGTTTGAAGTACGTGGACGACTACGAGCGGGTAAGAACGGTAGTGGCCGACAAACACCCCTTTAAGGGCGTCGAGAACTACTTCGCGGATTCTCTGCTATACCAGGACCCCGACCAGCCACCAGTGGAAGAACTGGAGAGTGGCAATGAGGCGGACAGCGAACCTGAATACGGTGACAGCTTAATTCTGAACGACTTTGAGTCGATTGTAATTGGTTATGAGAGTCACCATGTAACTAACGCCGTTCAGGCAGAGAAGCTTATCATGAATGAGAAATCCGACCTTGCTTATTTGTCGTCTTGCTCCTCGTCCGAAGACGACGCACCTAATAACTCATGGTCGACACTCTACAGTGAGTCTTCTCTACACTTGCCGGTATGTTCGTCATACATCTTCAAGACGCGGCCGATCGAGCCATCGCGAGCTGTATTCGTCGTGCCAGCACGGAAGAGGTATCGAAAAGACATCATCTTCGGTCGAATCGATCGCCCCCTACGCACGCTATGGGACGAATCTGAGGACGAAGACCCAGCGCCCCAGTTCTCGCAATACAGTCGAGTGGCGAAACGCATAATGAGCAACATGGGGTACGACCTCACTCGCTTGGAGGGCCTGAATTACGGCCGAGGACGCAAGACGGTCATCAAACCCGCCTACGTCCCCAAAGGGAAGCCCTCAAATTACTTCAACAGGACTAGGAGAGGCTTAGGCTACTCCTCCTCCTCATCGGAGTGTTGTTTTTACGTCGACGAGGATTCCGATTACGCATGTTCAGGAGATCAGTCGTCAACAACCTCGGCCTGGGACTCCGACGTCAGCGTAAGGGATCTGTTCGATGGCCTTACAGTCAACATGGCTACAGTAGACCCCGCCGGAATGGCAGAGGACGAACGACTTCCACTTTACGACGAGACATGGGATCGCCACGTTAGCGCCCAGTGGAACAGTCGCTTCGAACAGCGCGAACCACCAACTGAAGACGAAGTCCTCCAGGTGAACATGGGTACCGAGGCGAATCCCAAACCCATATTCATCAGCGGCAGTCTGCCTCCTCAAGAAAAAGAGGATCTCATCGCCCTTGTAAGAGGCTTAGGCTACTCCTCCTCCTCGTCGGAGTTGTGTTTTTACGTCGACGAGGACTCCGACTATGCATGTTCGGGGGACCAATCGTCAACAACCTCAGCTTGGGACTCGGACGTCAGCGTGAGGAATCTATTCGATAGCCTCACAGTCAACATGGCTACGGTGGATCCCACCGAAATGGCAGAGGATGAACAACTTCCACTTTATGACGAGACATGGGATCGCCATGTTAACGCCCAGTGGAACAGTCGTTTCGAACAGCGCGAACCACCAACTGAAGACGAAGTCCTCCAGGTGAACATGGGTACTGAGGCGAATCCCAAACCCATATTCATCAGCGGCAGTCTGCCTCCTCAAGAAAAAGAGGATCTCATCGCCCTTGTACGGGAATACATTGACGTCTTCGCCTGGAATTACGAGGATATGCCTGGTCTGGATCCGCGGGTCGCCACGCATCGCCTCAACATCAGCCCTGACGCCAAGCCAGTCAAACAACAGCAGAGGCGGTTTCGCCCCCAAATCATGGAGGCGATCGAATCTGAAGTAAAAAAGCTGATCGAATCCGGCTTCATCAGAGAGGAGCAACACCCCGACTGGGTGGCGAATATTGTTCCAGTCTTGAAGAAGAACGGCAAGATCCGCATCTGCATCGACTTTAGGAACCTCAACGCCGCATGCCCTAAAGACGAATTCCCTCTGCCCATCACGGATGTCATCATTGACAATACGTGCGGATTCGAGAGGATGTCCTTCATGGACGGCTTCTCGGGGTACAACCAAATCAAAATGCACCCCGAAGACGAGAAACACACTGCATTCAGAACTCCCATGGGGGTGTATTGCTATACCGTCATGCCTTTCGGGCTCAAGAACGCCGGCGCAACCTACCAACGCGCCATGAGCATGATCTTTCGAGATCATCTGTGAAAGACGGTCGAATGCTATGTGGACGACTTGGTCGTGAAGAGCCGCCATAAGGAGGATCACCTCCAAGACTTAAAGGCTATGTTCGAACTCATGAGGACTCATCAGCTCAAGATGAATCCTACTAAGTCATTCTTGGGGATGTCTAGCGGTAAATTCCTCGGTTTCGTCGTCACGACGAAAGGAATCCGGATTGATCCAGACAAGGTGCGAGCCATTCAAGAGCTCCAGCCACCCCGAAATCTTAAAGAGCTGAGAGGCCTTCAAGGACGACTGGCTTATATCCGAAGATTCATCTCGAATCTCTCGGGAAAGTGCCAACCCTTCTCTAAGCTGATGAAGAAAGGTACCTCCTTCGTCTGGGATGAGCCATGCCAAAAGGCCTTTGAAGAGATCAAAGCTTATCTCTCAAATCCGCCTGTCCTTGCGGCGCCAATCTCAGGAAGGCCATTCGGTGCCCTCTTGGCTCAAAACGACGATGCAGGCCATGAGCAAGGCATCTACTACCTGAGCAGAACCTTGCAGGGCGCCGAGCAACGGTACCCAATGGTCGAGAAGGAATGCCTAGCCTTGGTGTTCGCTATCCAAAAGATGCGGCACTATTTGGTTGGCCAAACCATCCATGTCATCTCCCGGATGAATCTCATTCGGGTCTTCATGACACAACCTGCGGCGTTAAACTGGCGCCTGTCCAGGTGGGCGCTTCTGCTCTCTCAATACGACATCCACTTCATGCCGCAGAAATAAGTCAAGGGACAAGCCATATGCGATCTCATGGCTAGTCACCCACTGGGGGTGAAGACCAATCTATTCGAAGATCTGCCAGATGAACCTCCCGAAGCCAATATGACTTCATCGCCAGAGGTGTGGCAGATGTTCTTCGACGGCGCGTCTCGCGCAGGCGTGAGCGGCTCTATTTCTGCAGGAGTGGGGGTGGTCCTCACCTCTCCGCATGGTCACGTGTTACCCCGGGCCTTTTCTTTGACGGAACCATGTACCCAACGTAGCCGAGTACAACGCGTTGCTCATAGGACTCGAGTTGGCCAAAGAGCTCGGGATCAAGCATCTGGAGGCTTATGGCGATTCGCAACTCATTGTTAAACAAATGACGGGCGAATATGAAGTCAGGAATGAAGATCTTATCCCACTCCACAGAGCGGCCGTCAGACTAGTGGAGTTATTCGAGAATTTCCGCCTTGAACACGTGCTCCGCTCAAGGAACACCCATGCGGATGCTCTCGCATCCTTGGCAGCTAACTTAGCCCAGCCTCTTGGAACGACCCAACGGGTCACTGTCGCCAGCCGAATACTTTTTCGACCCAGAGACGTCCCAGAGTCGCTGTCGCCAGCCGAAAACTCTTTCGACCCAGAGACGTCCCAGAGTCGAACGCCACTCATCAAGCTTCGGATCAGCCAGATCAGGAAGACTGGCATCTCCCAATCATCGATTATGTCCTATACGGCATGTTGCCCGAGGATTCGAAGGAACGAGAGTCTATCCGACGACGTGCCTCGCGGTTCTACTACGATTCAACCACTAAAACGTTGTATCGGAGGTCATACAACGGTGAGGATCTACATCCGACGAGGGCATCTTGGCCCTTCGAGGCATGGGGGATGGACATAGTTGGACCAATTTCTCCACCATCGGCGAAAGGTCATCGCTTCATCCTCGCCATTACTGATTATTTCTCTAAATGGGCGGAGGCCATCCCCTTAAGAGAAGTCAAGACTAGCGACGTGATCAAATTCATCAAGCACCATGTCATCTACCGATACGGCGTACCCCGGCGTATCATTCACGACAATGGCACGCAATTCGTTCTGCGACAAATTCCGGATACAGAACCTCTCGTCCACGGCCTACAACCCTTCAGCGAATGGTTTGGCCGAAGCTTTCAACAAGACGATCATCAAGATCTTGACCAAGCTGACTTCCACTAGCAAGCGCGACTGGAATGAAAAGCTAGGCGAGAGCCTGTGGGCATATCGCACGACGGTTCGTACACCGACTGGCACCACGCCTTACTCGTTGGTATACGGCTGTGAAGCTGTATTGCCGTTAGAGATTCAGATTCCATCCCTCCGCGTCGCCCTAGCAACAGGGATGACGACTGAGGAGAATCACCAACTTCGACTCGCAGAGCTCGAAGCACTGGACGACAAGCGACTGGAAGCTCAGCAGCACATTGAGTTTTACCAAGCTCGGATGGCCAAGAGCTTCGATAAGAAAGTCAAGCGCCGAGCCTTCAAAGAGGGAGAGCTCGTGCTCTCCGTTCGTCGACCAATGATCCTCACCTCCAAGAAGAAGGGGAAATTCCAGTCCAAATGGGAAGGACCATTCGTGGTAGAGACAGTCTACTCAAACGGCGCCTATCGCCTCGTCAAACCGAACGGCGATAAGATCATGATGCCCATCAACGGCAAGGATCTGAAGAAGTACTACCCCTAGTTCTCCTTCGCAAACTCCCACGAGTGCAAGAGTCTAAACTGGCCCTCACACCCTCCAACTGGTACACGAGGCTAAACTGTTCCTACTTTACCGGCTCTGGCGAAAGCCTCTTGTGGAATCCAATTCGCCTATCTCCTCCAATGAGATGGTGGATCCACTAAAGTCGTTCATATCACGACAAACACATTCAATTCGCCTATCTCTTCCAAAGGATGGCGGATCCACTAAAGTCGTTCCAATCACGACATTCCCTGTCACGTTAACATCAAACCTCTGACAAAATCAACTTACCAATCCTCTTCTAAAGGATGGTGGGTCCCCTAAAGTCGTTCCAATCATGACATTCCCTGTCACGTTAACATTAAACCTCTGACAAAATCCGCTTACCAGTCCTCTTCTGAGGAATGGTAGGCCCCCACGGTTGCTCCAATCGCGACAAGACCTCATCAAGTTAATGATCACCTCTGATGATTGGCACCGTTATTCTTACGAATAGCATAGCCTGAATAGTGGCCTACCATGCGGCGTGCCATTACTGCAGTCAATAGTCACACTCCTACGTCCCTGAACTATTGGACCTATTCCAGATGTCCTGACATTGCTTTGGGATAACTGATGGGGGGAGTCTACCAAGCGATGACTCCTACCACGATCAATTGTCACATTCCCAAATGACGACAATTGTCGGAGGCGGTTCGACCGGCAGCCTGTCTGTCGGTTTCCCAGACAACAACTCGCCGAAAGACGAGTCGAAGTCGAATTCTTCAGTTGGCCGCAGAAGCAAACGTTTGTTCCTTGCTGCAAGCCAAGTGTTGCTCTCTTGACCCCATTGGAGCTACCACACGAAGATCGGAATTAATCCAATCCCACGCTGTGGGCAACAGAGGGCAGAGCAAGAGCCTAAAATGACTAAATCCATAGTCTAGAGCTCACCGAGTTCAATTACGCCAAACAACACAGATAAAGACAGAAAATTGTGCAAGACAAAGCCAAAACAAGCAAAAGGGCCACTGCGGGCCATAATTTACATAAGTTTGCAGTTTAACTATGATGCCTAAGGCATCAATTAAGCTAACACAACGAACAAAAGCAAAGAAGACATAGGCGGCATGAGGACTACAAGAACTTCAGCAGGCTGAACGAGCCGATCTTGGCTTTGAGCTTCGCACGCTCTGCCGCACGTCGGGTCCTCGCCTCCTCCTTCTTCTTCTGCTGTTGCTTGGCCAAATTCGCCTGGCTGGCTTCTTCCTCTTGACGAAGGAGTTGGAGCTCCTGGTCCACTCTCGCGGTGACCTCGCCGAGCCTCCTTGCCTCGTGCCCGCGCTCCACCAGCTTCGCCTCGCCGCGGAGGGAGCCCGTGTCCTCGAAGAAAGCCCGGTCTAGGTAAGCGTCCATCCGGTCCAGCACCGCTTGTTGCCGCTTCTGCAGACGTCGGAGTTCCGCTTCCTTCGCCTGGATCCGCTTCGCTCGTTCTTCGCGCTCGAGCAGAAAGCACAGAGAGGGGGGCGGGGGCGTGTCGGAGGAGTCTTCATAAAATAGCTCCTCGAGGCGGTAGGTCCACCCCGCCACCCGCTCAAGCTCTCGCTCACATCGCCGTGTGAGCGAGGCGTCGCCAGCACGACGGACCGCCTCCAAGGCCGCTTCCACAAAAGGAAGCGCGTGATGGTAGGGGCCGTCGCCTACGCTGACTGAGAGGGCGATCCCGTGCACCAAATCCACCAGGTGCTGGAGCGGCACGAAGGCAGGGTGAGCCACGGGGTCCCGGAAGAAGAAGCCATGAGGAAGAGGGGTTTTGTTCGCGGAGATTTCTTTCTAACAGATTTCTCTCGAAGCAGTAGGAACTCTGCTGGAGAGAGGCGATCGCGGGTATATATTACAAGAAATCCAACGGCTGAGATTCAGCACCCTGAGCGATCGAGCGGTCTGAGCGCCCTGCAGCGCTTCGAACTCAACGCCTTTAAGGCTGCTCTCGAAACCCCAAACCGACATATCGGATTGGGCACGAGAGGCGAAGCGATCGGTCGCTTCACCATTAATGAGCATTAATGCGCCTGCACAGTCTTGGCTGGCAAGCATTTGGGCCCACTGACCGACACGTGACAGGAGTTTTCGCCCGCGGTTGGAACTCCAATTTTCGGATGAATTCGCTACTGCTCAAACTTCGCCTACAGATCAAACTCGCCAGGCGAATCGAGTCGGGTTTCCAACACAAGTCCAACACTATACGGGTTTCGCCTGCAACATAAACTCGCCAGCAAATGAGTTCAGTCCTCTACTTGAATTCGCCAACAGTTGAGTTTAGCTTCCAAGCAAAACTCGCTGCGATCAAGTCTCGCCAACAAACAAACTCGTCAACCAATTGAGTTTCACCTTACCAGCAATTCGAATTCGTCAGGAGCCGAGTTTCACCATCCCGGCGAGCTCGACGTCGCCCTGGTTTCGCCGGTAGCATAAACTCACCAGAGTAGAGTTTAACTTCGAAAGCGGGCTCGCCGCCGCATGAAAGACTTCACCTGCGGAACAAGATCACCTGCAATTACAGAGCAAAACACTGGAAAGCGACGTATCCAAAGAGAATACACACAATGAACGGGCACAAACCTCATTGATACTTTAGGACAGTACATTTGAACAAAGTTATGTTTTTTTTAAATGGCGAAAGTCATAATGACATGTTCAAAGAAGCAAAACATACACCCAGTGTTTCAAGACAATACATTTGAACAAAGTTATGACTTTACGAGTCATGGCATAGTTCCAAATGCAAAACAAGCAGGCAAAATGTCTTAATACGATCCTAAGGCAGAAGTCTCAGTCGAACACACTGAAAGTGGAGATCTCTTCTTTGACCGCCTCAACCTGGCTCGCGTAGTCTTCCCGAGCCTTGTTTTCAGCAGCTTTCTGAATTCGATCTTCGCGGTTCGACATGGCGGCAGCATCTGTCTGACGCAAAGCCAGCAGGCGCCGAGTCTCCGCCTCAGCGTGCTCGTTCACCTTAACAACGTCGGATTGGAGCCCCTTCCACTTCGCCTCCGCCTATCCCAACTCGGCCCTCAGGCGAGCCATGGTATGGTTGAGGTCAATGACTTGCTCCTCTAGCAAACGTTGTTGGCTCACCCAAAAGTTAGCAGCAGACTCCGAATCCGCTATCTCTTTGGAACGGGTTTCTTATTCCAGGGCTTCCTGACGCCTGAAATGAGTTAGACAGGATGCCATTTTGGCCTCCGGACCCCCCCCCTCGTAGCAAGTCCTCTAGCACCATCATGCGTGGCTCCAAGAGACGAAGTTCACGCACACAACGGGTAGCGAGACGGTTTTCACCTGATCGCCGTAAATCGGCCACGTGATCATAGAGGGACTGCCTGAAGCTGTCAAAGCTACCCATGACGAGTTCAACGAGGGAAATTGCCTGCCTTACAGCGCCCTCGAACTCTTCAATACGGGCCTGCCATGGCTGAGACTCGGAGGGAACAGACTTCTGGCCTGGAGCAAGCGCTGTGATGGGCGGAATTTCGAGGCAAGGTTCGGCTCCCGGCTGGGGAGCGGGATCCGGAGCAGCGGAGTTCGCACGGCCTTCAGATTCGTCGTCTGAAATCAGAATGGGATCGGCCGCATGCTCCTCGGCAGCCGGCACCTCCTCTCGACCTGTAAGACGCAACAAGCGATACAGGGAACAGTTGGGGGAGGAACACCTACTAAACTTCACGCGAAAGTCGAAGCAGGAAGATACCTTCAGCCGCGGCGGCCTCAGCAGCGCCTGAAGAAGACGGCTCCTTCCTTTTCTTGGAAACGACCCTCTTCACCTTCGGTGCCATCAGGAGAAGGAGAAAAGGGAAAATTTGGGAAGATGACGAAGAGGCTGTAGATCCTCTTAATAGAGAGTAGGGGCGTTAAATACCCTACGAGCCCTAGACGGTTATTCAATATTCGATTAGACCGTTCGGGGCTAAAGCAGTTGAAGGGTAAGGACGAACAAGATCTGACGGTTCACGACCACGATCTACAACAACGGCCCGAATCGGGCGCGAGGGACGGAGAGGCCCACTACCTCGCATTTAAGGCGAAACGGCTAGCCCACGTCTCCTTAACCGGCGTACACGTGGATTAACACGTGGCCCACTGAAAGCGG